>NW_010261084.1:0-790 GCF_000690775.1 Eurypyga helias
CCTGCGCGAAACGTGATGCTGGTGACAGTGACCTAAGCGCCGTGTCCCCAACGTCCCTGCACCCTGTCCCCAGGTCTTCCCGAAACCCCTGAGCCCAGCCCAGACCCTGACCTGAAACCTCAACGGTTTGCCCCAGATCTGAAACTTTTCCCCTAAATCTTGAGTGGTTTTGCCCCCAATCCTGACTGTTTCTCCCAAATCTCAAGTCTTTGCTTCAAACCTCAACCATGTGCACCTCATCTTGGCCATTTACCACAAACCCAACCGTTTCTGCCCCAAACCTCAAACATCAGCCACTGTGCTGGGTTTAGTCAGGAAGGAGTTACCTCTCTTTCCCGTGGCTTTTGAGGTGAGTCCGGGGGAAACTGGCCCAGGAACTTCCTTGCAGGATGGACACGACCTGCTGCCAACAACCCTGGTGCTGAGCTCTGGGTGGCAGCACTCGCTGTGGCAGAGACCACCCCACCCTGCAGAGCTCCAGCCTTGCCCAAAGCGCAGCAGGGACCCGGCCGGAGCCGGCTTCGGCGCCCGACGACCCCGTGCGACCCTCCCCCTTTCCTGTCCTGAGGGACCCCACACCGGATGGAACCTGAGGTCAGGGGCTAACGGACACTGTGCCACGATGGTGAGAGACGGAGGGAATGATGTCTGTGTGGGGTGGGATGGGAAAGGGGGGCGGGCTGATGGGAATTTATGGAAGACCGTGGGATATGAGCCTGATGGAAAGGGTATGAAGCAAGGGGTGGAGAAGGTGCTGGTGTCGGGCAGGAAGGAGTTACCTCTCTTCACC
>NW_010261085.1:0-4800 GCF_000690775.1 Eurypyga helias
CCTCTCGCTCTCCTCAGAGGTGCTCCCCGCCACCATGTTTGTCCTGGTGGAGATGACGGACACCGTAAGAATTCCTCCCTGGCAGTTTGAAAGGAAACTGAATGAATCCATTGCGGAAGAGCTAAACAAGAAGTTGGCCAATAAGGTAAAGCGTGGGTCACGTATAGGTTGATGCAGGCGCCCTAACGTCCCTGAGTGTTTCTTCCTTTCATTTGTTCCCAACGAGATTGTGTGGGTGAGGTGGCAAAATGGTGTAGATGTCCACATCTACAACCCCTGAGACTGAGATACCGGGAGCTGTAAGCAGAGACAGATGTTCATCATCTCAAAGGGGACTTTTTTCTCAGGGCTAATTCTGTAGTGGGAAGATCCTGAGGCACTGGCTGGGATAGAGAAGCATGGAAGAGAAGTGGGGAACTGCTGGCTTGTGCACAGAGTAGCAGTTTGGAAAGCAGTTGGAAAAATAGATGCAAATGAATTCCATCCAGTGAGGGAGCCTTAAAAAAGGTGATGTAAACAAATGCAGAGCAGCGACACTAGAAAAGGAACGAAGGTGTTAGTAGCCGACCTGGTCTGCGCTCAGTACTTAAAATACAGCGTGGCAGTAAGAAGTTGGTGTTTGGTGCAGAATCTAAACCAGTGTTTTGCCTAACCCAGGAGGTCAGTGTCCCCGTGCAGGCCCTGGGGCTGTGACTGGCAGTACGGCTTTCAGCACCAGGCAGGTGCAAAACTCAGAATGCGGCCTGTGAACGGAGCCTAAAGAGCAACCTGAAGCGATCAAGGGTTGTGAACAGCAGAATATACAGACGGGTTACGAAAGGCAAAACTCTTCCCTCATCCACTAATGACTAGTAGGTGCGTCAAATTTTGCAGGCTGTGAAGCTGTCTCAGAAGTAGCAGAGAAACCAAGAGTCCTCCTCGCCTCTTCCCAGAGCTAATACATTTTAAGAGAAAGGCAAGCCTAGAGGCTTCCGAGAGTGTACCTAGGCTAAAGTTTGTTTAGCCCTTGGACAGGCTGTGGGGCTGGTGAATGATGTCTGTGGCAACTGTTTACTATCTTGGCAGGTCAAGTTCTCTCACCGTTGATAATTACCCCAAGGGTTTCTGTTTGCAGCGGTGCCAGAGAAAACATCCTCTCGTAACTAGAATAACTTAGGGGATCCTCTGCAGTGCAGTGTGGTTAGGGATGGGGCTGTTGAAGGAAGTGTACCAAAACAGCCTCCCTCCCACCTTGTCACCCTTCTGTTGCTTTCTTTTGAAAAGGCGTGCCTAGTGCCTTTGCTTGATTTAACCTGGGGAGTTGCTTGATTTATTGCTTTTTTAATTACATTTTCCTTTGAGCAGGTTGTATACAACGTCGGCCTCTGCATCTGTCTGTATGATATCACGAAGCTGGAAGACTCGTACATATTCCCAGGAGATGGTGCGTCACATACCAAAGGTACGTGTTTGGCCGCAGTGATATAGATGTGCAGAACGTTAGTGATTTGGAAATGCGGACTGTGTTCAGTTGTTAGGGAAAGTAAGTTTAAAGGAACTTACTGAAGATGCTCAGAGGGCTGGAGCACCTCTGCTATAGGGACAGGCTGAGAGAGTTGGGCTTGTTCAGCCTGGAGAAGAGAAGGCTCCGGGGAGACCTTACAGCACCTTCCAGTGCCTGAAGGGGCTACCAGGAAGCTGGGGGGGACTTTTTACAAGGGCCTGTAGTGACCGGACAAGGGGGAACGGGGTTAAATTGAAAGTGGGGAGATTTAGATTGGATATCAGGAAGAAATTCTTCCCAGAGAGGGTGGTGAGGCGCTGGCACAGGTTGCCCAGAGAAGCTGTGGATGCCCCATCCCTGGAAGTGTTCAAGGCCAGGCTGGATGAGGCTCTGAGCAACCTGGTGTAGTGGAAGGTGTCCCTGCCCATGGCAGGGGGGTTGGAACTGGGTGGTCTTTGAGGTCCCTTCCCACCCAAACCATCCTGTGATTCCATGATTCATAGCCTTAAGTGTGTTCCTGTTAGGAGGGCGAGAGGAACATGGCAAAAGTTGCTTCTTCTCCTTGCATTTTTGGGTGCAAATACAGCCTTCTGTAGCCAGTCCTGTTTGCCTTCTCCAGCAGTCCAGCTCTGCTCTACAAATAGAGCCATAGGTGAGGGGTAAACTTAATTTGAAATGATTGGAAATCTGCACATCGAAAATAAGCTGTATAAATTGCTCTGCATTTCTCCAGTATTTTTTTTTGAAGCTTATTTTCCCCAGTTGGAACGTGTTTCTACGTGTAACACTTGCATGGCGCTTGATGCTGGTTTTCCTCGCTGAAAGTTTTGCTGTATTTTTGGTTGAGACTTGGACAGATCTGGTTCAGCACACATTTCTAGTGACTCTTTTTTATAATAAGAAATGACAAATTTATTTACTTTGACTTTTGGCAAATCTGTCCAAGTAAAAACTGGAAGGAAATGTGTAAAATCGGATTTCGTTGATTTTTTCAAGTTAGTTTCTTGAAACTGGAAAGAGATGCGTTTTTCTCATTTCCATTTTCAACGTGGAAGCGCAACTTGAGCAAATGAAACGTCTCCTGTCAGAAGGGAGCTGGACAGACTATGTGGCTGCCATAGCCTAAATTTTAACTCCAGTAAAACTCATTCCCTGCAGATAAAAGCTTCTCTAATACTGAAGGAGGATGCCAGGCTTTTCTCCTTGCTTTCGTCTCCACTTCTGAACTTTGACTTACTCCTTGAACTGAAACAAGAGAATATATTCTCTCTTGGCTTGGAAAAACGTCTGCTGTCAGAATCTGGGGTGGCACTTTGCTAAACCCTGCCATGTCTGGTAACAACTCTTGCTTTAACGCACCACTTGACTCGTGTGACAGGGGAGCGCTGAGGATGGACAGCTCGTACCATCCTTGGGCTAAGATTGTCTTGAGTATGACATCCTTGGGATTGTAAGTGCAAAATGCTTGGGTTAACCTGGGTGAAAAATCCAGCTAAGAGAATATTACTTACTCTGATAATATGTGGTGTCAGATATTTCATTTAAAGAAAATGCAGCATTGCCAACGAAGGTAAGAGGAGCAGAAATGTGATGAGAAAGTATAATTTCAAGTGATTCTCTTGGCCTTGAAGCATTGTGCAGGAAAAGACACTCCACTCCGTGTTCTTCACCTACAGTTTCGTTCTGTGAAGTTAAACCCTTGCGAGGGTGAAGAGCAGAGAACGGGTCACTGCTGACCCACTGCTGTCAGAATTGGTACAACACACTTGGGAATCAGAACTCTTATTCCTCTTTTTCTATCTGTAAGGATATTGTAAAAGAACCTGGGTAAGCATTTTAGGGGGCGTGTAGGATGTGGGGTTTTGTTTTAATGGCTGCCTTTACTCCCTGTGGCAGGAGCGTAGGTCACAAACACAGACATAACGTTAATGATCTGTTTTCTCTAGTGCATTTCCGCTACGTGGTCTTCCATCCCTTCCTGGATGAGATTCTGATTGGACAGATTAAAAGCTGCAGTCAGGATGGCGTGCACGGTAAGCCGCGACGTCTCGCGTCAGGGACACGCGAGCGGCAGAGCTCCCGGGTCTCCTGAGGCGCCGTGATTTCAGGTTGTACAGTGCCGGGGGGGTGGGCTGGTTAAAGACTTGCCGGCCTCTGGCCTGAGGGTGGTCGGGATCTGAGCCTGGCACCTTCCCCTGCCCTTGATGGTTGTGTCTTACTCCCCTTGCCTTCTGTCATCCGTGTGCGTGCCGGAGAGGAGCAGGCAAGCCCATCCGGAGCGTAGACTGCGTTCGTTTTCTGGCTTCGGCTAACGCAGCTTGCTGGTCTTTAAGCGGCAGCATGGGCTGGTGCTGGTCTGACGTACCGCCCTGACCGTTCGGTGCAAATTCACGATCCTCTCCCACACCTGAAAGCATGGCAGGAAACGACCTCGTGAGCGCAGAGTGCCGTCGGATTCATGGAACACGGAACTGATGAGTTGCTTTCCTTGTAGCAGCCTGCCGTGAAGCGAGCTCCTCCACTCAGTTGTTCAGTCAGAGCAATAATAAGGTTATCTTGGGTGTGTTTGTTGCTGGATTTGGCCACATCTGCTCTCTGATAAAATTCAACCTCACGGAAGCTCAAGGGGGAGGGAAGGCTGTTGTAACTTTACAGTGGTCTTTATTTAACGTGTTACATCTGTGATTTCTAAGCCCTTTTCTCTCACAGACCTCTATAGCATCTGACTCATTTCTTGGAACGCTTTCATTTCCAGTCCTGCTCCAAACAGCCTTTTCCTTTCCCAGCGGGCACGAAGACTGTGCCCTCTGTTGCTGCCTGGACTTTCAGCTGGGGGGTTGCTTTGCTGCCAAGTGAAGTTGAGCGTTGTGGCTCAAAGAATCGTTCCTGCCTGATCTCCGATGTCCTTCCTGAAAGAGGAAGGAGAATGGGTCTGAAAATGCACGTTAGGAATCGCTGTGGTACATCATTTGCAAAGAACTCGTTTCAATCTCAATCAAATTCTTTCCCCCACAGTTTCTATCGGATTCTTTGATGATATTGTCATCCCCCCCGAATCCCTGCAGCAGCCAGCGAAGTTGTATCCTTTGATCACCTTCGATCACTTCACTGCTTCGTTTCAAAGGATTGTGCAGTGCTGGCCCAGCAGGCATCCGCTGCCGCAGCAGAGAAGGGGCTCGGGGCAGCAGCTGAGCCGTCGTGTCGGGCCAGTCCCGCAGACCGTTATCGCAGCTAGACAGGCCTCGCCGGGTTTTGCAGGGCCATTGTGCCCGCCGATGGAGATGAATGGCAGGGCCCCCTGGACGACCGCGCCGTAA
>NW_010261085.1:4870-8283 GCF_000690775.1 Eurypyga helias
AGCGCGCTTAATTGTGGTGGGCGGGGTTCTAGGGGGTTTGCTTGTTGGGGCGTCTTTGGTGTTGGGTTTGGGGTGGGGGGGTAACCCCAGCTCTGCCTGGCAGCGGAGACCTCGAAGCAGGAAAATCGCAATGAGACGGGGTCCTGGGCTGCACAGATGGTGCTGTAGAAGGGTGTGAGAAACGGTCGTGACAAGGCTTCGATCTGTCGGGTCGAATATCGATTGTTTCCCCCCTTAACCCTCGGCCCGGCCAGCGATGAAGCAGAGCAGGTGTGGGTGTGGGAATATGAGACGGAAGAAGGGGCCCACGACCTTTACATGGACATCGGGGAGGAGATCCGCTTCCGAGTGGTGGATGAAACGTTTGTGGATACGTCACCGACAGGTCCGAGCTCTGCAGAGGCTTCCACTTCCAACGCCACGGAAGAAGTCCAGAAGAAAGAGGCACCCTACACTCTTGTGGTAACTATGTGCATAATCCATACGGCCGCCGTTTCCTTTGTCTGGCACAGCGTCCCTTTCCCAAGGAAGTGATTGCTTTAAGCTGGGGAAGCAGGGAGAGTCACAAAATGAGTGGAAAAGGGGAGAAACGAGATCGTTCTTGTGGTCGCGCTGGGTGTTTTCATCGCAAGGCTGAGGTGGTTGGTAGTTTCCCCTTGGGAAGCTGATTTTAAAGCCAGGCTGGGGATGTGGGATCCGCAGGGAGGAGTACGGAGCCGGGAGAACCACCTCGAGGTTTACAGGGGGGCTGAACAGCCTTTCCCACGCCGCGCTGTGGCGTGAGGCCCGCCCGACTACCGGGCAAGAGGCAGGGGGATCTAAGCCGACGGAAGCCGTGCTGTCTGGCAGCGGGAATGCCTTGGGACAGTCGGGAGGTGGAACGGGCGAGCACTTGGTTTTTCAAGCGTTGAAGGTTTGGTGCAGTGTTGACAAGGATTGAAGGTGTCTGGGCAAGTTTGGATAGGGGAAAAAGAAGTGGCTACCTCATCCATAACCCAGGGCAGGAGAGATTTTTGTATTTTTAAGGAATTTACTCCTGTGTTCTCTCAGCAGTTCACCAATTGCACACTCTCTTCTCTCCGTGAACAGGGATCAATCAGCGAGCCGGGCCTGGGCCTCCTGTCGTGGTGGACAAACAGTTAGCCACAATCCGAGCCCGCTCCACAGAAAGTCTTCCTGGTGGGCGTTTGGGGGGATTTATGGGATCCTGCCGGTGCTCACCGCTCCTCCGAAGCTGAAGGAGAAATTAGAGCTGCCAGTCTCCGTTTCCCCTTCAGCTTCCAGCCTGCCGGAGAGAGACAGTCGCTTTCAAGAAACGCCTTCCCCGATCTGTCCGAGGGCATTTACAGGCACAAAGAGCTGTGAGTGCCGCGGCAGCGGGCTCAGCTGGAGCTTTGGTCTCCTGCCCGGGAGGGGAAACCGGGGAGGTCTTTCCTCGCCTGAATTAAGAAGGGAGCTGACTTCAGCGAGTGAAAGCAGGCGAGAACGCCTGTCAGGGAGTATTGCTTCTGGGGGCTGAGCGCCTGATCCCCGAGGGGTAGAAACCTGCCCTGCTTTTGGCAGGAAATGGAGGAGAAAGAGCAAAAGGCCAGATTTAATGGACCTGTGGTACTCTGGAGAGCTGGAAAATCCTGCTGCTGGCAGGGCAGGGGAGGTGGGAGGTTCCCATTCATCTGCTGGGAATGGGAACTTAACCCGTGGTTGGAGTCGGCCACAAAGAACTGGCCTGATGTAGTAACCCGGGCTGCCTGGAGGCGACCGCTGCGGAAAGCTGCGGGCTGCCTGCTGTGCTGGGTGGAAGCGCTTGCCGGGGCGGGGGGCTGTATTTCTGTGCGAGGAGCCGCGCTTGGCAGGGGTTTGACTGGAAACACCTAGCTCCCACCTGCAGTGGCCCAAGGCTGCTTTGAGCAAGCTCAGTACTTGCCTGTGGGGGTGTGTTCAGACCAGAACTGTAATAAATAGTAAAAACCATGCAGCCTGTCTTCCTGTACTGTTTTGGGGGGAAACTATTAGCTTCCCGCTTAGCAGGAAAAAGAAAGTTGCCTCCTGTGGTTTAGCTACTTGGATTTCAAGGCAGGCAGCGTTGAGCCCAACACTCTGCTCCGCTCTCTCTAACGGCCAATAGCAAACAATTGCCATCACCCTCTCTGACAGCGGGGAAAAAGGGGAACAAAACAGGGAGTAAAATCTATGCAGGGCCCGTTGCCAAGAGGGTGATGCTGCACGTAATTACAAAGCTGGGTGCGTTTGGCAGGAAGGGGCTGCAATTCCCTGGGAGAGCGGCTCTGCTTAACCTCCGACAGCAAAAACAAAGACCGAGTCACCAGCGCCCTCCCTGCAGCGTCGTTAGAGCCCCTGAATTCTGAACTCTTATTCCTGGTGCGCTGCCCTGCTGGAAAGGGAGCCTGGAGTTCTCTAGGATGGCACAGTAACTGCGGCCCATCTGCTCAAGACAGCCGTGAGGGCCCTTTTCCACGTCATTGTGCACAGCAGCGACTTCACAGAGCAAGGGGTGGGCAGGTACCATCTTGCGTCTCCCAAGAAATCCTTTCCCACCCTCCCAGGAGCGGGATTATGAATAGAACAACACAAGGCAGAATAAACGGTCACATTCTTTATTTCCATTGTACTTCTTTAGCCGTCAGTAAAGTGAAGGGGCAGAAACAACCAACCCAGCAGACAACCCCACCGTAGCTGGTTATTTCCAAATATAAATAACTGTGGGACAACCAAAATTGAGCCAAAATAGAAAAAGGGAGCTGGGGGAATGGAGGAGACAAAAGTAAGCCTAGCCGCACTCCCTTCTCATAGCATCAGTGAAGAGGAAGTACCATAACAAAAAGGAAGCTATGGTTACATTTGATCAGACATTTATTCCAACGGCGGGCATGGAATTGCACTTTGATGAAAATGCCGAAGCGGAACCGAGTCCAGCGCACCGGGGGCGTGGCGCGCACTTAGCTTGCCTTCTGCTGCAGCTCCTTCATTCTGTTGAGGGCACTGCCAGCCTGAAACCACTCGATCTGGGACTCGTTGAAGGTGTGGTTCAGCATGATTGTTTCCTGGCTCCCGTTGGGATGCTTGATGATGCATTTCAGAGGCTAAAAGGAAGAACACAGGGTTTATTTCTCCCCTTCTCTTTCAAGGGAGCAAGTTTATCGTAGCTTCTTGCAGCAAAATTCCTACTTAGTAGGTTTTTTTTTTTCCCCAAGGGTTGAAAAATGAACATAAACACATGGATGTGGCTCCTTCTAGGGAGCACTTAAGGCAACATGGCCAGGAATTCAGAACATGGTACAAGGGTTTCTTGTCACTGTTCAGAGCGATGCAATCTGATCCCGACTTGCTCTCCAGCCCCCCCAGCCCACTGGAGCAGCGTCTCACCTGGCTGGCAGGTGTGCTGCTTCAGGCCC
>NW_010261085.1:8340-26957 GCF_000690775.1 Eurypyga helias
CGGCGCGCCCCTCCCCCCCACCCCCAGCGCCATGACAAGACACCCAGTTACCTTTCCGGGTGCGAAGTTGGCCAGCCCCACAATGCTTAGCTTGTCCACAGGATGGATCTTGTTGTAGTCCGCTGGATCGGCGAACGTGAGAGGCAGCAGACCTTGCTTCTTCAGGTTGGTTTCTGCAGAGAGCGAACCACCGAGCACGCTTGTGACAACACGCCGCAGGGGCCGGAGTCACCTCCTGGCTGCCTAGGGCTTCCCAGAGCAGCATTCCTCCAACAGTGACTGTCTTTGTGGCAAAACCAGCACACCCACCGGCTGTGGCACTAAGTACGGGACAGGATTCCCAACCGGAGGGACCGTTGGATCCCTGAGCAGACAGCCCTGCAGCGAGGTGAACACCGCTTCCACCCACGCCCTCTTTACACACATCCCAGGGGAAGCACCACTCACCATGGATCCTGGCAAAGCTCTTAGTGATGATGACCCTGCCCCCCAGGTGACGCGGCTCCAACGCTGCGTGCTCCCGGCTTGAGCCCTCACCGTAGTTTTCATCCCCGATAACCGCCCATTTGACACCCATTTTCTGTGACGGAACAAAGGGGTTTATACTTCTGGAGTCACTCCAGAAAGAATTAACAATAAATACCCACCCACCCATTGAACTTCAGTGCCAGGCTACTGCCACTGCTGTGCTAGGACACCTTCATCCAGAAGGCTCCCTTTGGTCCCGGGGAAGGAGAGAAGGAATTAAGGGCTTCACAGCAGTGAGGCACTGCCATCCTCGCTATCGAGGGCTGAGGGGCACCGCCCTTGGGACCCAGAGCAAATCCTTGCTGCCACCTTTCCCTTCCACACCCCTGTGCCACAGCAGCTTTGGCACCTGCCATGATCCCTGCTCTGCTGCTGGGAGCGATACGGTGAACTCTTGTGTCTACTGAAGAACCCATCTGAGACCCCTGCCCAGAGGGCAAAAGGACATTTCTGGAGGTTCTAAGGAGAGCTTTAAAGAACGAAGGGGACAAGATAAGCATTTATTTAAACATCAGACTAGTCAAGAGGTGCAACACTCCAGGATGGGAGGTTTAGTTGCAGCCTGATGACACCCGAGCCTTGTGAGGTGTGCAGTGCCTGAAGGAGTTATTGCCCTTTCATCTGTGATTTCTGGTCCCCTCTGGGTCACCAGATCCTCCTCCCTCTTCCCCAGAGCAGGTGGGGAGAGGCTCTCCTACAGGAACTGCCATCATCGGGGTAAGCCCCAAGAAAAAGCCTCAACACCGAGTGAATTCACAGCTGTTACTTGAGAGCAGGAGGGCGAGATCCTCGGTCTTGGCACAGGCGGCATAAAGCGTAACCACCCTCTCACAGCAGACGCGGCGGGGGCAGGTCTCACCTTGTAGTAACGGGCTGTGTCTGGGACCGGCCCGAACTCCTGGGTTAACGCGTTCCTCACGGAGTTGGCTTTGCCGTTTTCGATGTTGATGGCACCAATGAGCAGGTTGTTGGAGATGTTGTCGAGGTGGCCACGGAATTTGAGCCACGGACCGGCCGCAGAAATGTGGTCAGTGGTGCATTTCCCTTTTACCTGAAGGGTGGCAGAAGAGGAGAATGTGTCTTAGGATGGATCAGTGACTCAGCCCTTCCTCAAGGCTTTTTATTGTGAAGGATCCTCACTTCTCTCTAAGTGCACGAACCCAAGGGAACTGCATCTGTTACAGAACCAAGATGCTCGGAGGCAGAACACCGCCCATTCTCCTCGCGTTGGGTAGGAAGAACATCCCTGTCACAGAGGGCAAGTTACAAAGGGGAGCTCAGCCGAGAGAGCCCCTGCCCCGTCCTCACTGCCCTCAGCAGCAGGTTCTTCAGGGACAAAGAGCAATTAAGCCCTTTTTGCTACAGCTCTGCCTCCCTGCTGGGGGAGTTCAGCAAGATGCCAAGTGTTTCCTCCGAGTTTCCAACCCGCACATAAGCCTTCTCGGCTTGCAAGAACAGAATTCCCAGCCAGAGATAACGACCTTCCAACTGGCAAGTCCCAAAGTGCTTGCAAAAGGAGTTTCCAACCCGCACATAAGCCTTCTCGGCTTGCAAGAACAGAATTCCCAGCCAGAGATAACGACCTTCCAACTGGCAAGTCCCAAAGTGCTTGCAAAAGAATTGCCTGTGTCAAAAAACTCAGGCACTTGCTCAGCGTGGCCCTTGGGAGTACCTGCAACTCTGCTGTTCCGGAAGGTCAATCCTCCTCCAAGGGATTGCATTTTGGAGCCCATCCCTCTACTAACTGAGATTTCCATCCTGTTAACTCATCACGGGTAGTGCCCATGTCTCCGTTAAGAGGCCGAAACGCAGTGTTTAAGTACTGGGGAGTAATTTCTCTTTGTAGAAAATGGGAAGAGAACACACGTACTGATGGCTGAGAAGTTTCTAACAACCTCCTTTCAGACAAAACGCATCCCAGAACAGTCAGGTGTTAGGGATGGTAATTAATCCACCTTTCCGCTGCAGGTGAGAACCAGGATGAACTCTGCAGACTGCATGCTACGGGTATATCATACTACGTGGTACGACAAGCTCCATTTCCCATGGTATTCCCTAACCACAAGCCCAAAGGGGAAGAGTCTCTTGGTTATAACAGGAAGAAGTATCAGAAGGAAACACCTGGAAGATCCCTGCTCCACCTTGGCTGTAGAGGAGGGAATCACGAATAACTCCTAGGCACATCCAAAGCTTCAAGCAATTGATGTACAAATCTTGGTTGAGCGGTCTCATCACAGCCCGCGTTCCCTCCCGTGCTCCTGACCTTGATGAGGATCAGCATGTCTTCCAGATCCTTGCCATCCCACTTATCGAAGGGCTCGAGGAGCTGGAGGCGCTGGCTGGTAGGGCTCACGTCCACGTGCTGCCCGCTACCATCCTTGGGGGGGTACTGATAGGTGTCCTGGCCCGGGTCAAACTCCTGCCGAAGAGGAAAGAAAAGCATCAGCGTCAGCCGTCCCCAGGAGCACAGGAAGAGAACAGGCCAACACAGGCAACTGCGCCCCTTCCAGCTTTCACACCAAGGACGTGGGAAGAGGTCAGTGCACGGAGTTGCCCTTACTACACACAGAACACTACTAGTGCCAGGCCTTCCCTCCCTCTGTCTCCAGACCGAGCAGTTACCAGCTTGGGCAGCTCATCTGCGTCAGGTGCTTCTAGTTTAAACTTCTTCCCATCTGCTCCTGTCAGGAAATCTGTCTCGGGGTTAAATTTGAGAGTGCCAGCAATGGACAGGGCTGTGACAATCTGAAACAGAAAGGGACAAGTTCAAAGGCATATTCTACCCCTCATCCTCCAGCTGGGAGCCCTACACCTAACAGTCTCAAAGCCAGCTGCCAAGCTGCAGACCAAGCTACGCCGGGTCTCTCCTGCAGGCAGAGGAACTGACTCCCAAGACTCCCTGAACTATTCCACGGCCCCGCTCTGGCTGTTCCTTACCTCCGGAGAGGTCACAAATGCATGAGTCTCTGGATTGGCATCGTTGCGACCTGTGAAATTCCGGTTGTAGGATGTAACTATTGTGTTTTTCTCTCCTTTCTTGATGTCCTTCCTGTGAAAGGAGCAAATATGGTCAATCCAATCCAAAGGGAATATTGCTTCTAGATGTCTCGCTGCTAAAAGCCCCCGACTTGATTTTGGTAGCAATCACAATCTTTTGGAAAGATGAATCGGTGCCTGGGCATGTTCTCCTCCCTTAAGCACAGGCTCGAAACCAAGGACGGCGCAAAAGAAGTCCGACGCCGATTCCTGGAGCTGTTTTCATAGCCCACGTCTAGACACCAACTAAGAACAATGCTTTTGGACATCCCACCGTTGGCAATGGCAGAGCCGCACCGGAACACGGCTGCCATCCCTTCTATTGGGAATTTTCCTCCCTGCCACTCCAATTGGACTGATTCACTCCTCCCGTTTTAAAAGGGCCATACAAACACCAGTGCACCCTCTCGGATAACCAATCCCTCTCTCCCCATTTTTTGCTTGCCGTAAGCAGCCTCCAGGCGTGGCCATGCTTGTGGCCATCCCACAGCTTCATCCACCTGACGGCTCAGTATCAGTCTGATATCAGTATCAGTTTGTTTTCTCCCCCTCCAGTGCGTATCGCACAGCTACGGCCAACGGGCTTTCAAGCATTTCTTTTTAATTCCCAGTGTGTCCCATCTCCAACCAAATCTGGCTTCCCAAAGCCCTTCCGGAGCAAGAAGACAGGCTGCGTCTTTCACTTTACCTGTCCCACTGGCCAATGCAGGGCCCACAGGCGTTGGCAAGAACCAGCCCTCCAACCTCTCGCAGGATTTGTGCCTGGGGGCAGAGAACAGCTTTGTTACTCGAATTCCTGGGGCTGCTCTTCCAGGGGAAGGGGACACCTGTCTTCTGACAGAAAGCCCCGAGCCTGAAAAAAGCCCCTTCCTTGTTTCGCTTGCAAGTTTTGAGTCACTTTGATAAATACATGGGGTCTGATCCCAGTACGGCCGTAAGTTAACACTAGGGGAGAGCACTGGATGACTTGCCACAATGTTCCTCAGCTCTACCGGCTTCAAATGGAACGGTCCAGCTACTCGCAGATATCCGACTGCAGGGCAGCAAAGGCCTGATTAGTATCCTACAGGCTTCCTGTCCGTACAGGGCGAGAACTGGTGAATGTTCAGGCAAGCGTGCATGCCTGCTCGCTCCGTTCAGCAAGCGATTCAAGGGAGAGGGCAGCTCTTAGGTATGACTGTGGACTTGCTGGAGGGGGCATTAAGCATTGGCTGGACATACCCACGTGTAAACACATGCATAGTTTGTCCCCAAGATGTGACAGCGCCTAGTTTTTACTAAATATTAGAGTTAAGGGGGTGGTACCTCTACAGAAACACTTTGTTTCCAACAAACACGAGTCTTGCCGTAAGTTTAGTGTAGAATGGGCACTTCCTTCCCACAAAGGGCTTGCTCACATGCTAAACTCTTCTTAAAGGAGAAAACTGGAGAAAAGCAGGTGGGTGCTGGCCCTTTGTCAGCCATGGCCATCCACAGACTCCCAGGAGCATGAGGCACCCCCCACCCTGCATATGGTTATCTCCTCAGGGCCCCAGTTCCTGGTCACTGTCTCAGCTCTGTCCTGTTCCAATCCCGTTCCTATACACGCAGGTAGTGAAGACACCGGGTCAGAACACTGTCAAGGTGACAGCAGGACCTGCAGGCGTAGTAACACGAGAGCGGTTACTACACATCACTAATTGCACCTCCGGCAATAAAGTTGGAGAGGTTTCCATTAGGTACCTCTGGGCTCCCAAGCGCTGTCTGGGAGAGAGTTTAACATTTCCTGTTGGGCCATGTGAAGAACAGTCGTACTCACGTATCCGTCTCTTTCAATGGTGGCACGGATCTGCTCCGAGCCTGGCGTGATTGTGAACTTGGATCTGCACTTCAGGCCATGCGCTAGCGCCTGCTTTGCCACGGCTGCAGAGCGTCCCATGTCCTCGTAGCTGGAGTTGGTGCAGCTGCCGATGAGGCCTGTGGAGTTCAACAGACATAGGGAGGTGGTTACTGCAGCCCCCGTGTTCTAGGAATCTTTTTCCCTGACTCATCTCTCGGCAGAGAAAGCAAGGGAGAACCACGTTTTCTGCTGACGAGGAATCTGAAACCGTCTCGGGTACCGACACCGCCAAGCCTCCCAGCCAGACGCTGCTGTCACAAGCAACCCCTTGTCCAGCTTTGGAAGTTGCACAATCGGAACACGCTACCCGGTTGCCAGCCTGGTTATCGTTTTACAGGACTGGAGTGTCGCCTACTTGCACTTTGGTTCAGCAAACCAGAGAGGTATTGTTCCACCAAGACAGAAGAGGCTTCAAATCGAGGTGGCAAGAAATGGAGGAAATGATGAAAAGCAAGCATCCTTTGTTACGGTTTGAAGACCACATGAGGACAAATTATGCTGTCCTGACAGCATTCTGGTGCTAACCAGAAAAAAATAAGTTATCCTTCAGTTACAGCTGCTCTTGATCCTATTTGTAGCACTACCAAATCCTGCATTTCCTACCAGAAATGTGGCCTTTACAACGTATTTGTGTACTTTTCAATCCCCCAGCGAGCAACACTGGAGAAGCCAGCCGACAGGTTACCGTCCCGCAAGCCGAGTACGTTAGCATCCAAGCCTGCTCTTTAGGACAGAGGGTGCTAACTTTACTGGGCCCTCGGAGCTCAACAGCCGACTGCTGGGAGGACTGACAGTCGTGCTCCCGGCTCCTGATCTTTGCAACGAATCCATGCAACAGGTTTTTAACAAAGGGGCTCTTTAACAGTAACATTCCTGTCGACCCAATCATTCAGAAGTTTCCAAGAAGGAAAAAAACCCAAACTTGTCTGCCTCTTGAGATTAAAACCCCTTCAACTATCCCAGACCTCATCCCACACACTTGGCCCAGGCAGTCACTACTCTTCCCAGCAGATTCATATGGCCATGAAGAGATGACACAGCAGCAAAGTCAAAGGATTTACACAGCAGTAATTAAAGGATTGCATCCCAAGCTATGCAACCAACTGCTTATCTCAAGACAGCGACATTTATGCCACGAGGATGAAGGCAGAGGAAAGAGCAAATGCTACCCACCAACTCTGATATCAACAGGCCAGCCCTCCTTTTCTGCCACAGCACCAATATCTGACACAGGGTGCGCCAGGTCTGGTGTGAAAGGTCCATTGATATGCGGTTTCAGCTTTAAGAAACAGTGACAAAGTCAGAAATTACAGTAGCAAGAAAAAAACCCCAAAAAACACAGCAGCAAATCAGTTCCTTTCATAGCTCTGTCTGGAAGGTGTTTAACTAGGATTCTCCTACACAAACGCGGGAGCAGGAGCTGTCAGTGAAGCAGAGCCGAGTGTTTTTCATACATTCTAACACAGCGCCAGGTGTGGCACGTCACACTCCCAGCCGGGGAGCAGAGCCGCATCGCAGCACCCCAGCGGGGCCGAAGCCTTACCTCACTGAGGTTGATTTCTATCACCTGGTCATACTGGCAACCAGAATCCGGGACCAAGTGTTGCTGGAATTCGTCTGCCAGCGCAGCTATGTCTGGAATGAGAAAGAAGAGAGCTGAGAAGCGCAGCAAGCGTGAGGGGAAAGAAAAAGCCTGGAGTGGCTAAACACCAGGGTTCCACCGCATACTTCCGTATAGCTCATCTACGGACTCCTCGCTTGTACCAGGTGACCTACGGGACCACATAAGGTCAGAAACGACATCACACCCCGCTGCAGGAGGATGCTGCTCTCAGAACAGACCTTCACTGGAACCCACAGTTCTACCTGCTTCAACCCCCAAACCTCTTACCAGCTCGCCCAGTCTTGCCCAGGTACTTCTTCATCCGAGCGTTGTAAGGGAAGACGGATGTGGTAGCTCCGATTTCAGCTCCCATGTTACAGATCGTTGCCATTCCTAGAGAAGGCGTGGGAGAAGAGACCACAGGGTCAGGGACAAAGTCCAAGGCCATCCCATTGTCAGTTCATGGAAAAGACAGAAAAGCCCAGAGATCAGGGCATTAGCCACAGAACCTGGGCAGGACACACTGGCTAGGTAACAGCTGGCCCCACCCCTACAGTTCCCGGCCAGACGTCTCTGCGAGGAAGGAGCTGAAAGCTACAGCGATTCTTGCAGATCCTTGAAGGGATGACAGGGAACCCCCTGGCTACACTGAGCACCAGATACTTTCACAGCAGCAAGCAGTGTCTCTGCTACCTACAACTGTCCCTGTCACTTCATCTGTCTTTACTGGAAAGGCCAGAAATTCGTGAGAAATTTAATGGGTTGAGTAAGAAGCTTCCGGTCACGGAACACATTAAAAACCACCCCTATTTGCTCAGGGCACTGGGATCACCTTGGCCTTTCAAGGACACAGCAATGAAGCTGTAGAAGCTGCTGGTTTACATCTAACCAGCTGGAAGCAGATGTCACAGGGCAAGTTCCTCTGATTTCACAGAAGAAAAATCCCAAATTCCTCAGTTTGTAAACCCAAATATTCCAAGCTGTAGCTAAGCCATGCAGATGGAGAGAAGCCCAGCTCAAAGGCTGTACTTCACGCCAAGGGAAAGGACCCTCTTCCCAGTTTGGTTCTAACTAGCATCACTGCAGGCAGCTGCAGTATTTGCTGGTTCAGACTCAGCACTCAGAAGCCACAGTTAGCTGGTACTTCTTGCCTGATTCCCTTCCCAGCCTCCAGAGACAACTCAACACCCAGCTCCCGCAACAAATCCACTCCAGGTAAGAGATTGGTGTTGTCTTACCAGTGCAAGAAATGGAATCCACGCCAGGCCCATGGTATTCGATGATGGCGCCTGTTCCACCCTTGACAGTGAGGATGCCAGCCACTTTCAGGATCACATCTTTAGGAGAACTCCAGCCCGAAAGCTTGCCAGTCAGTTTTACACCAATCACCTGAGCAACATTAATGGGGAAAAAAATGTAAAGAAATACTGACACCATTTCCTTTCAGCAGCCAAAACAATCCCTCAGAATTTTTCCTAATAATCTGGGTGGTCATAATACCAAAAAGGAGAAAATCCTGAATTATCCGAACACATGCACAAGGGCTGAAACGGCTGACAGGGCCAGCGGAAAGGAGATCACCACTCACCTATCTCTCTCAGTCCCTGAATAAAAAGGCTGGAAATGGAAACTCGGAGCTGCCAATGAACCACAGACAAGCTGTTCAAGCCGGTGTGTGACCACAAACAGGACTGTAATGGCACACAGTGCCAGGAAGTGACGCTCCTTACGGATCTCACCCTTCACACGGAAGATCTGTATTCCTTTTGTTCCTACCTTTGGGCATTTGAGCTCCCAAGGGATTCCTGCCATGACATCCACAGCATCAGCTCCACCCACACCAATGCAGATTCCTCCCAAGCCACCTCCGTTGGGGGTGTGCGAATCTGTGCCGATCAGCATAACCCCAGGGTAAGAGTAGTTCTCCAGAATGATCTGAAAATAACAATGGATTGTTTGCTCGATTGTTTGTTGGGAAAGGAAGAGGAAAACAGCAAGAAAGAAGAACAAGAATTTAGATTGGTTTTTACCTGCAGATTTCAGCAACAAGAAAGTAATGGCATTTGTTCTGGGCTGTAAATTCATTTGTGTTCCCAACATCTTGTGGAGGATGTAATGGCAGAATAAGGTACCAAGTCATAGCCCAAGGATCCTTGCTTATCCCAGAATAGCAGGGAAACCTTAAAAATTACCTCATTTCTTTCCCCTGGAAGACCCCTTCCTTCCGGTTTAGGCTTTACTAAGGTGCTGCCTTTGTTAGGGCTCAAGAGTGGTTTTTAGTTTCCAGACCCTCGATCAACTGCTGAGCAAGCCAGGTCACCTATCCGGCTCTAGCGAGACCTTTTGTAGACTTTATGCTCCCACAGCAGAACACCAACAGGCCCCTCCAATCCATGCTGCCAGCCAAAACCTAATCCCATAGAACCACCCCTCACAAATACAGCACGAGGCTGCCCCCCCCTCACTGCCACTAAGATTCCACACAAGACTCTTCAACAAGCAAAGCCACAAACCGGTTCTTTAATGAAAGCCGATGAGTTTTCCATGGTAGGTACGCAGCAGAGAACTCCACCTAAGGAGCTTCTCGCTGCGTACGTGCCTTACCAACGTTACGGACAGCCCTTCTGGGAAGTGCGGAACTCACGGCACACGCGTTACAGAACAGCTTGGACAGAACTACGGTGGCCCTTTATCAAGAAGGCCAAGGGTTTGCCTCTAATCCTTCCAGCTTTACTTGCTTGTAGCTCACATTAATACACTGGGAAGGTCATGAGAAAGGTCGCTTTCAAGGAGTCACTTTGCCAGAGTTGGACTCTGAAGCTATACAACACGACTGAGTTTTCCAGCCACAGGAAAGCCACTAACCATGGCACAGAGCTACATTGCCACGTGACAGCGTTACAAGTGGTTTTCAGAGCACAAGTGACCCGAGGTGTTCCCACAACCTTTTGGAGAGTTCACCTATTCCATTTCTGTTGCGTCACACCAATTTAAAGTAACCTTAGTAACTCATTTTGTGGCCAAGAAAACAGAGCAGAGAGCTCCTGACCACACCTGGTCGCAGTGCCCTGCTGACAGGACGTCATCCATGCTCCTTTCCGCTCCTCTGGCTTCCTGCTGCACTGCAATATTTACTGCCTGCCACTACTCAGGGGAACAAGGGAAAACATCTACTGGACCCACAAGGCAAATCAACCAAGAGCCAGTTAGGGAAACCCTGCCAGGGTTGGGAGTTTAAAAAAACTTGTCAAAGTGGCAAGGCTTGTCAAAAAGCCTCGTCAAGTGGCAAGTTATTTTAGGACAGCCGTAAGGTGCAAGTTCTATAACAAGAGAATCTCGTGCTTGGAAACTGTTGGAAACTGGTTTGCGTTTTTGTCAGTTCACATGGCAACTCGTTACATGTTGCCATTCTGGAGTGTTTAAAGTAAGCTGCGCTGCTGGTGTCTGTATATACTCTCCTGGGTTTTATGGAACCAAACGCATACAAAACAGCCCTAAAAGTGTCCCCAAAGGTGCTTTCCTTACCACGGAAAGCAATTCACATTAGCCCTACATAGCCAGCTTCAGGGCCTCACCGTGGCGTCCCAGTCAAGAGGAGCCAGCCCGCAGCAGTTAAGATATTTCAGGCTTCCGTGATTCACATGGCATGCTCTTGGCACTACCTAATCACGCATCAGGTTACAGCCTAACCAGAATAACCTTTAAGAAAAACCACTGTTGTCAAGATAAGCGTGAGAGAGCAAGCGGGAAGCCTCACTGCCCCGAGGAAAGCAAGTTGTTTCCCTTAGCTGGTGAAGTTCTCTAGTGGGTTGCACATCCCCCTTCACCGTAAGGTCAAAGAGCCTTGGCCACGTTCGGAGACCAAATGCTTTACCTGGTGAATGATTCCCGACCCGGGTTTCCAGAATCCCACTCCATACTTAGCACCAGCCGTCGCTAGGAAGTTGTAGACCTCCTGGTTTATGTCCTGTTTATGCAGGGAGAAGCAGAGTATTAATCACACCTTTTGTTCTTCCGTGCTTTGAGGGCTCATTCCAACACATTCCCTTCCCTCCCGTGCCTGCCGGCAGTTTGCTCCACAGTTGGGCGGCGGCTGGAGGGAGGTGCGCATCGCTCCCGAAAAGCCAAAAGGGATCAAAACTCTTTGCCGGTGACAGTTGTAACAGCCCGTTTAATTTCATCCCACCTGTAGCTCTACTAAAGCATCTTTTTTAAGTTTCCAATTCCAAACAGCACAGGAAAAAAAATTCAAGGAAAACCCTGCCAATAAGGCACTTAAAACTGCTCATTTCTTGTATGGTTGTAACCTGTTTCCCTCTCCTTCCTTCTCTACCAGCTGTTCCTTTTGCTTTACAGATGCTCTGCAGGCATTTCAAACCCCTTAGATAAGCATTTTGGCTTTGACAGATGAAGGATTGGAACGGGAGGTCGCTCGCTGCCAGGGGAGTTCATGGGTGTCACAGCTCATTCCCCAAGTCCTTCCCTTTAAGACCCGCACAATGCCGCCCTTCTTGCTGCACCACCACCGTTTCTGGTGGAACTCTCAGCGTGAAAACTGCTCATAAGAATAACCACGGTTGCCAAGGAAGCATGTCCTGACGGTTCTTGGCAAAGGAGCAGCAGAGCAGATAAGATAAGCACTAGGAGGAGAGAGTTTCTTAAAGGCTGCTCTCACACAGCTACGCCCCAGAATAAAGAGAAAGGGGAAACTGGAGATAATGGAAGAATTGTCTCAGCACACATTTGCTCAAGTTTCCCATGAGGCAGCAGCAGTTCTTTAAGCCTCGTTTTCCACCAGGAGACGGGTCACTTCACTCTGTTTGTGCATCCCTCCCCCAGTAAAGCACGCTGATGTGCCAGGAGCAGATCCAAACCACGCTCCGGCCTGCCAGCATTCATCGTGTGCCAACTGGCAGAGCATAACCCACTCGGAGGCAGGACCTTTACTTGCTCTGCTCAGAGCGGATGGCAGGAGGGACACGGCTCAGCTCAGGGCTGCAGCCACTATGACTGCACCATGGGGAACAAATGCAGGAATAGGGGGAAGGGGAAGACAGGAGGTAAAGGAAGAAAACAAACTGTCTGATTTAATAAGCCCCAAATTCTTAATCGCACCACTTGGGCACAACTTAGGACTGAGACAAGCGCAGCAGTAACTTCCCCAAATTCAGTCCTGAGTGGTCTAAGTTGCTTTACTGTGGCCTGAAGGAGGAAGCCAGAAGCAGTTACTTCAACATCAGAGGCTTCTGAGAACAGACATGGACTAAAACCTTAGAATGCAGCCGAACCCTCCCAAACTGTTCACCGTTTGTAAATTCTGGTATCAGCATCCCAGGCAGAATTCCTCCAGGCTCCGACAGTGGACTCAGGCTAGGTCCACTTGGAGTAACAAGTTCTCCCCCACCTCCCTGCTGTGCTAAGAGCTGCTCTCCCCTGGCAGATGCACTGTGGTATGTAGGACAGAGGTGAACGTGTCTGTATTTAACAGAACCCCCTGCGGAGGAATAAGCAGTAGAACAGTGGGAAGTATAAGAGAGGCAGCGAATCAGCACTTGGTCAAACACCAGACTGAAACTCCCAAATAAAAACCAACATCCTCCATGCTTCTATACACATTTATACTCCCCTCACTAGCCCTGAAAGCTGCACAGGCTTCAGTTAGCATTTTTCAGCTAACTACTAGCAAATGGCTTGGGAAATGAAAGCAGTTACATGCTCCCAACTCACAGGACACACCAGTGCAAGGCAGACACGTGTTCAGGAGGTTTTTCTCATTGCCATACTGCAGCATAGAGAACATTGCTCAAGAGAATTATCTGTCTTCCTTGTTTCCCCCTCTGAAACAGAGTTTTCCTCTTCCCTCTGCTGAAATACCTTCTTGCTCTCTAGAACAAACCTATGACCCAGACTTCCATCATGAACAGATCAAGGCTAGCTTGTCCTATGTTCAGAGTCCTTTAAACCATGCAGTGGATGAATCTCAGCTGAAAACTCCCAGAGATGCGTTTACTTGGTTTCTTTGCTGCATCTCTCTATCTGCAGGGCTGACCACCGCAGGCAGTCTGTTACCATATCTGATTGGTGGCTCTCCCGCTGGGCAAAAACCCCAAACCAAAAATAAGTGTCTGCAGTAGCGACCTTGGCTCTTTGAAGATCCTTCTCGCCACCTGACTGGGCTTCGATGAGGTGGTCACAGTGGATGGTGGAAGGCACAGCCACTTTGGGCAGCCCGCTGCTGATGAACTGCAGCATCGCCATCTGCGCGGTAGCATCCTGCATGGCCACGCGGTCTGGCCGCAGGCGCAGGTAGGTCTTGCCCCGCTCGATCTCCTGCTTTGCTGGGTCATCCAGGTGTCCGTATACGATCTTCTCCGACAAGGTCAGGGGACGGTCAAGCCTGGGGAGAAGAATTTTAGTATCTGCATCTTGTGTACTTCAAGATCTGCCCTTTTAAACACGTAACAGAACACTTCCCTGTATCACTCAGGCCGTTAAGACCTGTTAGCACACAGAAACTGGCGTGCTCCTCCGACAGCACTAAAATATCAACTGGCAGCCAGCTAAAACAAGGGCACAGTCCAGAAAGTTTAAAAGTATACGGATTGATATCACTTTATGCTTTCTCTTCAACTCTTTCTACACAGTAAGGGAAACATTGAGTCTGCTGGTTTCTGGAGCCATACCTCAGGACAGCAAACGTGGAGGTGAGACAGAGGTCAGACTCAATTCACAAATACCAGATCCCGCAGCAAGCAAGTACTCTAAGCAAAGTTTCATGACCTCAGACCTTTCAACCTGCAGCTGTAGCAGTTGAGGAACCTATTTATGTCAGTGGTGAGATCTTCTGAGAAGTAACTAAGTAGGTACAGTGACCTGAAATGAGAGCTACCGCACTTAACAAAGGACACGTCGTACAAACCACTGCCAAGGTAAGCAGAGCAGGAACGACACCTTAGCAGACACACAAGCCTCTATCAGTAGATTAAGGTCATGGTGTTTACATATGCTACGAATTCCTAGCCCTCCCTTCCATGCCTGACGCCTACAGCGGAACACAGGAGAACGCTTACTGTCGAAATGCAGCGCAAAGGAGCATTAGCCTGTAATGACCACTGCCCACGCGCTGCTTGCCCAGAAAGCAGCAAGGGCCAACGTGAAGGCTCCTCAAAGAAGGCATTAAACAAAGAGGACAGTGCCCTTCCTAGTACCTCCTCTGCACTGGCCTGATTCTCTGCATGTTGCAGTGCTTCACCATAACCTTCACCCCTTCCCACAGTGCCCCACCAGTACCTGGGGACACAACCCTTACCTCTTACGGACAATGTTGATGTTCTTCTCCAGCTTCTCATAATTTATGTGTTCGTTAGGCTCAAAGTGGCTCATGGCCACCTTGGCCCGCTGGCACAGGACGGGAGCAACATGGTAGCGTCGTACCCCGCTATTCAAGACATGCTGGAAAAAGGAGAGTATTAGCACTGAAACCTTGAAAATAACTATAAAATATCAATCAAGTGTTTTTCAGTTGTTATTCCTGGGATTCCCCCGTCACATACAAGTTCCCTATGCAGGGTCCCTACTCATCATTGCAAAGCTTACCGTATTCCCACACCAGGTGAGACATGTTTCAGCGCCAGCTGGAGTGTCTCCAGTGTAGGTGCCTGGCCTACGACGTAACGCAGAGTGGGAGAGAGGCAAGATGCAGAACAAACGTTGGCTTCGCCCCCCTGGCTGCACAGATCCACGTCCTATTTATCTTTGCTCTCCCAAAGGCATCCTCACCTTTCCCCTAGGAAAAGCCTTGCACTTGCCCCACACGTGAATTAACAGCAGGGTAGATGGACTGCACTGTTGGCTGAACACAGCAGCAGAAAATGCCACTAAAACCCCTAAAAAGACCAAATTTTGCTTGGCAGCCTCCACAGTTAAGACGGTTCCCTGGCAAGAACAGGAAAGCCTGAGAAGGGCAGGCTGTGGCGGGACACCTTTACAGCACCTGACCTGGAGGAGACAGGTCAGTGCACGGGGTTAAAAGGCTCTGTGCAGCTTTGAAAACTGAAAGGCCAGCCTCCATAAATTCTTCCAAGGATTTGGCACACACATTTCTTACATCCTCTGAAAGTCTCAGTCACTGGCACCAGAAGTCTAGAAACAGACTGAAGACAAGAGTTGAGCGTTCTTCCTCCTCCGGTATTACACTTTAATCCTCGTTTTGGTATTCATCCTCCACTTTAGCACGACAAGGTTTTGGTAGGTACAGGTTAACAAACATAGTGGTACTGCACTAGCTACCCCTTTTGTATGCATGACCGTAAATCAGCAGATATTCCCAGCTCAGGACACAATCACAGGACTGACCACTGGCTTTACGTTATCAGAAACGCTAGTCAGCTCTTTAGATCTGTTCAAGCATGTTTCATTTTTCCCTGTGAATACTGTTCCCGGTTTTCTCGTTCTCAGCATTGAGAACGCTGCCTGAAATAATCACCATCAATGAGACATCACCAGTTTGTATGCAATTCTCCTGTTTGATTGTCAGGGTTGGAAATGGGAAAGTGCAGAAGGAGAACAGATTTGCAAACTAAAGCAACGGCAGAAGCTTCATGGCGTTCTAGTCTTGCCTGGGACAAAAGATGATTATGATAAAAAGCTGAAGCAGGGCTCTCCAAAAAGAGATGCCAAGAAGCTCATCAGATAAAATCCAGACAAAGTCGTTACCATTTGAACTTACACACCCATGTACCCTTTTACTCATTAAATGGCACGGTGAAATTTAGCATTCATTAACACAGAAGTAACAATACAACATAGTTGACTTCTGCCTGACCGCAGCTTCAAGCTACGGGAAGTGGGAAGGGAGAGAAATGAGCATGTTTGAGGTGAAGGATCTGGACATGGAGGGTAGCAACAGCAGTCTGGAACACCTGTGACGGCCTAAGACCAGGTACAAATGATCACCTAAACCAACCCGTTTCAGAAGTCTAGAGAATCATTTTTTTGTCTACATAAGACTCTTACAAGGCAGCTTTTAAGAAAAACCTATCTTCATTGTACTGGGATCTAAATCCCACCCCACAACTCTACTCTGTTGGGAATTAATTTGACGCAGTATGGTTGTTCTCACGTTGGCACCCAACAAGCCGAAGGATCCATCACCAGAAGTGAGCAGCAGCATGCACTGCCTGGTTCAGAAGTCTCGTCTCTCCTCAGCACAACTCGACAGCACATTACTGACCACGCCTGTCAATTCTTTGTGCCTGTCCTTTTCCCACGGGATCCTCAGAAGTGAGGTGGCAGAACCACACGATTAAGGAAAAACCACAAGCCTAATGGTTTCCAGCTTCATTCCCTTTCACTCTTCCCTGGAACGGTAGGTGGTTTGGGGGGCTTATTTTTTATACTGAGCAGTGCCTTGAGACCAACAGCCACGGGAAGTCAGCAGCCAGCAATCCATACGCCTTCCTTTTTCATTTCCAGACGGATCACCCAGCAAACACACCGAGTGATCTCTGGCACTCGATTTGTTATCCCAGCACCTGAGTGTCCTTACTCAGACCTCAGTAAAAGAAATGGCAGTAAACATTCCAGGGCTCCCAAGTCTATCATAGAATCACAGAATGGTTTGGGTTGGAAGGGACCTTAAAGATCATCCAGTTCCAACCCCCCTGCCATGGTATTTTGGTAGGTGGCAAGCTTCCTTAAAAGACACAAAAAAGCCAGCTTAGTAACTGGGTCATTATTTTTGACACCTCCTTAAGGGAGCCAACATTTATCTTTGGAGGTTTTAAAAGCTCACCTGGAAAAGCCAGCTGTCTTGCACTTAGCTCAACCCTGTGAACAGTCCTGGTGCAAGAGATAAGTCTGAATTCAACAACTACCTTACGTTTTGGCAGCAGACACGGGAGACGAGTCCAGTAAGCAAAAGCTCATGTTCAAAGGAGTAGCAACTGTGCTACTTGCATTCCTATCTAGGAAATCGCTCCTAGAAATCCTAGCCGAAACCCAAAATACCACCTTTCCTCATCCTCTCAGATCTAAGAACACTGGCCAAGTTTCCAAGATTCACCATGATTCAGCCTCAAAAAAAAAAAGCAGCGTGGTATAATCAAACTGTAAATGCAGCCTCATTTTACAGACTCGCCTTCAAAGAGCAACCAAAATTAGGGGTCTGAAGATCACTCTGGCTCCAGCCAACGCCGCATTTTGCCAGCGCTCACAAAGCTTCCCCTGCACAATTTCAGTACTCACATGGCTTTCAATAAACCCCTGATACTTCAGACAGTTTAATTTCACAGCACTACTCTTTTCAGTCCATCGTCAGCCAACGTGGCTCGTGAAATGGGATGCTACTAAAAGCATCTCTCAGACTGACATGAAAAAGATCTTGACCCTTTGAAGGTATTAGAAAAATTTTACTTTAAATAGAACAGCCAGCCTGAACCAGGCTAATTCCAATTTAATTCCCTCAAAGGTAAACTTCCCATGCAGCTCTGACCCCAAACCAATTCAGAAGATGAGCAGAACCGATGTTAATAATGTGCCACACTCAGTGGTGGCACCGTGACAGTGACTGCCAGGCAAGCCACACATCCATTAATCTCTAGGCTGCCACATCTCTGAAAAAATAAAATACCGCCTCCTAAAGAGATCTCCTAGAAGCACATTTGGTTGCCATCACAGAGGAAAAAATCACATACCCTGAGCCTGACAGCAGAAGGCAGCCTCCCAGCATACTAAATTCCCCATATTTCCTGTGCTACCACAGCCTGTTTCACACTATACCACCTTAACTTCAGCAACGACTGCTTATTCTCATGCAACCATGCGCCACAAAACCGAGACCGACTCATTAGTCTAATGAACCTTCTGCCTTCATTTTATGAGCAGTCATTTCTGTTCAAAGTACAAAGTAAAAGCTAGTTAATTAGGAATGACCACGCCCAGTCAACAGAAATGGTGCTATTCTGTAACTGTTGCTCAAATTAAAAAAGCCTCTAAATTAAGGAGGTAACATAGAACATGAATTAAGCTTCACGAAGTACTTTCAGAATGAGAAGCCAAGTTCTTATTCTGGCTCCCTCGAAAAGGGAACACGTTGGCCAAGGTCATGGACGGTGAACTGGGAAGCTAAACTGCCCAACCTCATCACCCGCTTTACTAAGGGGAGCCCAGGCTTCCCCACCCCCATCAGCAGCCCTAAAAACAGAGGACTGCATCCCAAGAGTTGCCTCCTGGGCTTTAAAAGAGCGTGAAATCTTTATTATGGAGTACGCATTACACTCAACAGCGATCTCTGCGCTGAGGGCACGTCACAGGCAGGCGCGATACTTAGAGGTCGTGACAGGCAAGACTGAGAATCACTGTCGCCACCTTGGAAAAAACCATGCAGTTTATGTGCCCGTCAGGGCTGCTTCTTCAGCCTTTCCAGGTCCCGTCTGTAACTCAGACCCTAGCATCTTTTCACCCAAGGGCCCCCATGGCCGTTAAAAGGAGGAATTTTAAAACCAAGGAGCCAAAAGATGGAGCGCCTTCGCCCTCGCTCGCGCAACAGAGGAGTCACCTTGCGCTGCCGCC
>NW_010261086.1:0-11135 GCF_000690775.1 Eurypyga helias
ATTAATAAGCATTATTTATGCTTACAGGCAGAGGAAAAAAAATCTGAAGAATGCCTACTCACAGCCACACCCATTTCTCCTCCCTCCCCCAAACTGATCACAGTCCAGGCTATAATTCAGAAACAGTTTTGGAGTCTGCAGCATTCTCCACATCCATGAGCAATCACGTCTATGGTTAGGAAGACAGCCCCTATCCCATATGCAATTCTCTGTAGAGGACAATTAAATTGGACCGGACTGCAGGAAATGTCGTGCACCTTGATGTAATGCCTAGAAAAATTCCAACTAGTCCAGAGAACTGTAGCATTGCTCCTGCAACAGGGGCAACTCTAAAGCAAATAATCCTGCACAGCTGTCTGAAATGGTTTCTTGTAGAATGAAAAACCAAGATTCAGTCTTGGCCCTGGCCCTTGCCCTTGCAGCCCTCCCTAGCCTGAATTGAAGCAAGACATCTAAAAAGCCACCTGAACAGCAACATAAAGAGGCAACTTCTTGTCCGCAGTTAAACTATACAATGCAAGCTCACATGCCTGGGAGACAGCTTCCTTTATACCAAGCCATAACCATGAACTGAACTCTTCCAGAAACCAAGGCCTATCTATCCAAACAAGATTCTCTCACAGTTCTTATCCTTAAGCAGAGGATGAACGTGATAAAAACCACTCAACGGCAGTTCATGTACTACTGCAGGTCACTGAAATTCCATACCAATGCCTTCCAATAAACAATCTATTTAGAAGTGAAACACACCTAAAATCCCAAACCAAACTGTAGTACCTAGACTATGCCATTTCTCAACACCTTAAGAAATCTCACAGAGCACCCCCCAGTTAGTATCAACTGCCGAGTTCCCTTGACTCCTGCAGAATATCGGCTCCTACACCTAAAATGTTTTCCAGCCCTTGTTCCAGTTGTTCTTTAACCATAGCTTGTGGACTGAAAAACAAGATTTTGGAGTTACAACATACTTGCATGTTGTAAAAGATAACATCTCCATTACTTTGGAAATCCCCCGCACTTTAAGACTTGGTCACACATCAAAAGGCATTCGCTGACACACCATATGTTTTGATTCTAAACAAATTCCCTTGCCACTACACAAATACACTAATTCCTACTGATACGGATATATTTTTCCTATATGAGAATAATAAAAACTATTAATATTTCTTACCAAGGCCAATAATGGCTTTTGTCTGTACTTCTTCATCTGAATGCTTTGTAAAATACATCAGCAGTTCAAGTACTTTATCCTTAATGTTAACCTGAACAAATTAAAACAAAACCAATAGCCATTTGAAGATTAAACAGATTTTTTTAATCTCTTATAAAAAGCATATATATCAAAAAGAAAAGGAGATACACAATCTTACTGCATGGCCTTTGCAAAACTACATTCTTAAAACACAAAAAGCTGCACAGTATGCGTCATGCAAAAATACATAGCTTTGAAGGGCTAGGAGTAATGTGCTTTCAAATTAAAGTGGAGCATTCAATATATCTAAGACATGGAGAGTAAATACAAGTTATTTACCTTACTGTTGCCCTTAAAATCTTCCTGATCAAAATCAAAATGCCGACACAGTGCTCCAACAGTGAAAAGTGATCTAAGGAGTGCTGGTTTATTGGCAGTAAGTATTGTATTGTACTGGTCTTCTTGGTGTTGACTTTTTAATTTTGAAAGTGCACCTAGAGTAATGAAAGAGTTGATCACAGTGTTTAATCATGCTGTACCGCTAAGATAAGGCTTGTAGCCAAAACTGGAAAGTGACGATTACATGTTGTGATTTTACTTACCATAGTATCAAGTGCACCTAGAGTAATGAAAGAGTTGATCACAGTGTTTAATCATGCTGTACCGCTAAGATAAGGCTTGTAGCCAAAACTGGAAAGTGACGATTACATGTTGTGATTTTACTTACCATAGTATCTATTAAAACAGGCCCACACAAATTTATAGTTCTGGGTGACCTTGTTCACAACAGCCCCAAGACAGCTCACACAGTGCTGAACAACCTAGAGGCAAGAAAGAACAAATGAATTATGTATCTAGAAGTTAAAAGTGAGTTTTTCGTGAAGTTATGTAGGAAAAAGCTATGCTGAACTAAAAATAACTGTGTAACAGACATAATGTCCCCCTCTTAGCCTGCTCTGATAACCTTCTCAAACTTGTTAAAAATACAGCAAAAACACATGCAAACTCCAGTAAAACACGTAAACTGATGGCTCAAAAGTTATCTTCATAATGAAGACAGATTTTCTTTAAATCAAAACCATGTATTTCACAATGTGAAATGGAATCAACGGAGCAGCAGCAATTAAAAGCTTACCGTCATGCCATATTTGATGATGAGTTTCATAAGGTCTTCCTCAATAGTGGCAAGAAAGGTCTCACTTGGGTGCTCCATTAGCGGCACTACGAGCTCTAAGATTTTTGCAACATTGCAGATGACCATGAAATCATTCTGGGTCTGAAACAACAGTATTTATAGCATTTAATATTTCTTGTTGTGTTACCCATCAGCTAATTATTATTAATATGCACTGATTGTAAAAAATCCCGATTTATGCAAGATATTTTTTAAAAATCTAAATAAATATAAATATATACTTTACCTGGTATTAATTTACACATTATGATGAAAGCTAGTTCTGTTTTCTACAGAACTTCAGGGGAAAAAAAAATCTGTACAAGCAGAACTTCATCTCTCATCAAGGTTGTGACAGACCTGGAGATTTCTGGTCCCAATTTTTTCAAGTGCTAAGATATACTGAAGAACTATTCCTGACACATGCACACTAGAGAGCACACAACACCTGGAAACAGGTGTCAGCAACAAAATGAGGCTGTGCTATGACTCAGTGTGCTTTAAACAAAATAAAAACTTTCTGAGCTACACTATCTTACAGGATAGTACAAAAATAATAGAGCTAGGGTAGTGAGAGGTGAAGTATGGAAGAGGAAAGAGCAGGACATTTTCATTCTGATATATTTGCTATATCCTAGATCACTCTATCTTATCCAACTGTACTAGTCTTAAGACTCATATGTTAAATACTAACTATTTTTAAGAATTTGACTATGAAACACAACAATTTTAAGAAGGATCCCTTAAAGATATTAGTCCTCAGTGGCAAGACGCAGCACAGGTTACAGTTGCATTTGGCTGTAAAATCTGCAGATAGAGGGTGAGGAACAGCATCTTAGAAGCTACAGAAATCATCAAAAGGAGCTACTATCCTCAGAAGTTATGCCCTCAAAATAAAACCACAATTTTAATTTTTCTTTTCCTACCTTCAATTTAATCAAGTATACAAGACAGCCATTACGTTATTTGGAAGTTTTTGCTTATGATATATGGAGAAAAAAAAAAGAAAAGACTTACACTACACTTAGTGGTCAGGTACGGCTGCATGGTCATGGCATGTTTGACCATTAGCTGGGGCCTGATTTTGCTGAATAAGAACAAAGTGGTTATGCAAGCAACCAAGCGACCAGAATTCACACCTTTGTTGTCAGAATCTGCAAAAGATTTGAAAATATGAAAAGGATATTAAGTCCAAGTAACATTAGAGCAATGAAAAACATATGGCTTAAGAATTGTTTGAGAATCTCTCATTACATCTCTTTCAAGATAAATACAGAATATTTTTATTCGATTAGACACGAGAACATACTGTGCTAACATTTGTATGTGATTGCAAAAGGTGAAGAAAGAAGCAATGATGCTTCAAAGACATCACTAGTGTTTGAACAACTTACTGTATACAGCTGATGATTCCAGCCAGTGATTCCCATTACAATTCTACAACATACTAATGTGAATGAAACTTGCCATATTTCTTTTGGTTTTAGTGATCTACAAGTTTGAACAAGTTGCTTTAAAAGTAGTTCTGTTACTGTCGTTGGCTAGTGAAAAATTAGGGAAGCTTTATTATTATACAGTGCTCAGAAGTCCACAATGAACTTAAAAGCAGTAATTCCTTACCATCAGTTTTGTAACAGGAATTCTGTAACAGTTGCTTTTCACAATAACAGTTTGGACAACTGCTGTTACAGTATCACATAAAACTCAAAAGAGTTTAGCTACTGGGCTGGAAGTTAAATTACCTGATAAAGATTCCTCATATTTAAGGATGTGCTCAACCAAATTGTCAACAAGCTGAGTACAGGCTTTCTTCACAGGTTTATATGAGGCATCCTCTTCTGACTTCAACAGCTGTAAGAGATGAAACAGAAAATGATTCAGTATTAAGGGTGCTTTCATTTACACCGGATATATGCTGGTTTTATAACAACTACTACAGATATGCAAGGATTTTACACTGTAAAGTATTTGTTTAATTTCTCCACAGAAGTTGCGAGGTGCAGAAAAAAATTACAGGAAGTAAAAAATCAAACCAGAATGCAAAAGAAGCAAAGAAAAATTAAATGCAACAAAAAAAAGAGAGAGAAAAGTTCTAGAGATTTTTGCACTGGGATGACAGCTAACTTTGTGCTTAGAGAAATAATGCAGAAACCAGTAATGCCATCATACTTGTCAGCAGTAACTAGTAAGAGTTAGAAGGCTTTTAGAACGTTTAGAAAAACAAAAAAAGGCAAATTCAAAAGAAAACATTTTGACACTAATCAAAAATATAAAATGAAGATGAAACACAGTTTTATGAACATTTTAATCAGTTATCCTTCTTCTGTATGACTTTGGGTACCGAGATTGTGTCCAAGATGATCCTTTAGTTTCTAAAAATGATTGAGACCATACTCTAGTCTTTTCTTCAGTGCAGGCAGTAAGTGGCTGTGGTTTACCTGGCTACCTATTTTCATGGCACTCCAGGTTTAGGTAAAACTGAAAAGTGTTTTTTCTTGAAAATTAACCAGTGCATACAAAATGTAGAGGAGAAAGGTAACACAGGTTAAGAAATATAAAGAAAGCAAGCTGAATTCTTAGAAAAAATCAGAACAAGATATAATGGAAAAGTAACTTATACTCCCAAGATTCACTGCTTCTATTAAACTGTGCAACAAATATATTGGATGTGAAAATAAACTTATCTACCATTAAAAAAAAAAAAATCTTCATTACACTAGAGGCTTCATTTCAGAATTGAGTATCTTAGCTGTGGACTTCATGTTATGTCACTCATTACTGAAGAGACTACGAAATTAAAACCAACCAAACAAAACCCCTCCCACAACCAGGAAGTGAAGCATTTTTAAAACAGATCATATGAAAAGACAGAAACTAAAATCAGAGACAAAGAAAATTGCACCAATGAAGATTTAAAAAAAGTTGTATGTTTAAAGGGCATGAATTTAACTTGTCTGCTGCATAAGACTGGTCTTGTAGTCCCACTTCTGTGTGTTTCAGTACCGAAAGAAAGGTTAAAATTCTAACAACGGTTGTACCATATATTCAAAACTCATTACTTACATTTTGAAGGAGCTGTTCAAACCAATCATACCCTGTATCTCTACAAGCTGCAACCTAGAAGTATTGTTGAAAATAAACTGATTAATAATAAAGGCATCTGTGGAAAAATTATTTCAGTACAGATGTCACTTTAAAAGAAGAGTAAAGATGCATAGATATATTCTGAGTTTGAAAAACAGTTCTCACCACTGTAGAATTTGCATTCCATACACCATGAAGCCTACACATTTTACTAGAAATCGCTGGCTCTAACTTAAACCAAATTTTGGCTTTGTAGAACATTTTGAACAGATTAAAGCACAAATACAAAATTACATACTAAAAATGAATACGTGTGTGTATATAAATGTATATGCATGTTTTTATACAAAGAAACCAAGCCGTCACTGGTATCATATGCCAGGAACAGCTCACAGGTGCTCCAAAGTAGAATTGGCAGGAGAACTGAATGTTAAGCTGAAGGCAAAGGGACTGACTTCTCAGTCTGGAAAAATGCACACTAGACTAATGTTTGTTAAAATATTGAAAAGCAGCCTGAGGTTTAGACCCATTTGTAACCCAATTATAAGTAACAGAGCAAGTACTTTATTTGATATTCACATCTACGTATAGTTGATATTAAAACACCTTCTCACAGTTGTTTTACACAACGCATTTGTCCCTACAAATTAAAGTGTTTTATTTGAAACAGATTAGATTTTGTTATTTTGGAGACATGCTATTTAATTTGCTACTCCTAAAAAGTAGATACAATTATGCCAATACTGGTTTACCCTGGCTGAGAAAAGGACCTTGTATTTGTTAAAATGGCTTATCAACCTTTCAAAATAAATGTTACCAATTGTTTGAGGACAGTTTACTTTTAAGATACAACTTATTAGTTAGGCTTAATTATATGCTGCTACTAGCAATTCCTGGAAAATGTTAAATACAATAGAAATTTGTTGTGTTTTAACTGAACAAGTATTTTATACTATCTAAATATAGTGTGGTCCCAATTATCGCTGAAATTAGACTAGTGAGTGTTTAAAGTTTCCTACAGCCTGTTCCATCAGTTGAATAATTCTGGCATATATTCAATGTCAGGAGATATAAAAACATCCCACAATTAAATTACTGTATCCTAAAAAAACTACAGACAATATTTCAAAGGCACTAAAACCAATCAGATTTTGCACACAACGCAAATTGGTTTGACATACCACATCAGTGATGTTTAGTATTTTCCTTGTCATTGCTTCCTTGTCATGGTGTGGAGTTGGAGTAAACCAGAGCTTCTGGAATGTCTCATTGACTAATTTCTGAAGGAAAAAAAGTATTACCAGAAATAAACAAACTTATCTTAGTCCACAGGTATTATTTCTAAAACATCCATACAATAGATACGTTGATGATGTGTGCCATTTCATAAGGAATTATTTAAGCCAAGAGAGACTGTTGTAGGAAATGTTATCTGAGACAGACCGCTAAGCAAGTTCCAGCAAAATGATGACTGGGAGCTGACATTATGGGAAGTTACCACTTTCCTGCATTAATTTGCTTTCCTTGGAAAAACAGAGTACCCTGAGAAGCTGACAACTGGACACAACATTATAATGTCTACAGCAGAACTAGCAGCAATGGGGGATTACTTCAGTGTTTTCAAAATCTGTGACAAGGTGGGAAACAGAGAGAAGCCAAGTCTCGCTACCCACACATTGAAGTACATTCCCTTCCAAAGTTTTTGGATGGAGGAAAAAATGGAATAGAATGGAAGTGAACTAAATTATTCCCATATTACTTATAAGGCATATGGTTGTAAGAAGCTCTCCTCATTCATGGAAACATAAAAAATACATTGAAGATAATGCCTCATTTCTTCTGATGTTGTTAGAAAGGCAAGCAGAAGGAGGAGTGAGAACAAGGTCATCTTTCCCAGCAGCAGCATGGATGCAGCTGTCCATCAATTCTTGATTAAGTTTTCTTAGAAAGCAACTTGGCATTAACCTATCCCAGGTGGTAAAAATACATACTGCAGCTTTAAAGTTGCAAATACAAAATTATTACAGCTGCATTCCTAATTACCAAACAGTTTTTAGATTATTTTGCCAAATCAAACAAAACTGTCATCAGGTTTATGATTTAACACAGAATCTTAGTTTTGTGCCCTTCTGCATATCCACTGAACAAGGAGTAGAGCAGGATAAAATAAGTAACATTTTAGGGGGGATAACTGATTCATTGAACATTCAGAATTAGTGCAAAATTGGCACAAATGAATGCAATTTTTATATGCAGAACTCACAAATCTGGCATATATCAAGTACTTAATTTTGAGTTAAAGTTAATTTTGTTTGCAGAAAGTAAGTTTATATGCCAATTTTACATGTTAGAAAAGAGAAGTACCAGAGACAACGCTTGCTAGAAGAAAAGAAAAAACCTAGAAAATAATCTTTTAAAATCTTCTGATTGTTAGCAAAAACTTCAAGGAAATAGAAGATAGGAAAGAAAGAAGAACAAGCCAGAGAGCTTTTTAGAAAGACAAGATATTCGCTCTGAAAAGTTTAAAGTGTATAAATGTCATAAATATTACAAAGGAGGAATGAAATATTTTTTGGAATTTTTTTTTTGGTCATAATATGGAAACACTCAACACTAATTTAAATCCTCAAGATATGTTTCATTCTACCTTAATGCCTTCTTCGTCATTGACTCTCCGAATCATTTTCACACACATCTCTGTAATTTTGGGAAATGTTGGTTGTTCAATGCAGATATCTCTAAGTATCTTTATGACTCTCTTTCTGACACTGATACCAGTATCCTGTGAAGAGAAAAGCATTATATTCTTGAAAACAAACCAGCAATATTAATTAATTTATGCAGTATATGAATTAGTATTTGAAGATCACCCAATCTGGCTTGCAGAATTTATTTAGAAAAAGCAGCTAAAATATTCTGCACTGCATTTACGCAAGAGATCAGCATAATTTGTATCACTTTATTTACAACAATTTTAAAGGTTCTGGCTGAGTCCTCAAGATGCTGAAACACTCCCTCCACTTATACCCTCCCATCTAAGAGCTAATGGATGTTGCAAATGTGTAGTTCTACTACTTAATTCAAAGGTTTCCAAGTTAGATGTGATGACGCTTTAGCTAGTCTATTGGAACACACAGGATTCTTTGTAGATCTGGATTATAATACTTCAAGCCCTTGGACAAAGCTTACAAACAAGACAGAGACAGCAATCTTTGCCATTTTCCTTCATTTAAGGAGATAGATGAGGAGGCTGACTTCATAGAATGACAGAATCACAGAATGGTTTGGGTTGGAAGGGACCTTACAGACCCCCTACTTCCCCCCCCCCTGCCATGGGCAGGGACACCTTGCACTAGATCAGGTTGCTCAAAGCCACATCCAGCCTGGCCTTGAAGACATCCAGGGATGGGGCTCTGGGCAGCCTGTTCCAGTGCCTCACCACCCTCTCTGGGAAGAACTTCTTCCTGTATCTAATCTAAACCTCTCGACTTTCAATTTAAACCTGTTACCCCTTGTAAAAAGTCCCCTCCCAGCTTCCCTCCTTCCTATTGCCTTATTCAAACCTGTTGAAACTCAGTGTCAGGATGAACTGCTTTATGCACGCTCATATGCAACCTGACCTAGTGGAAGGTGTCCCTGCCCATGGCAGGGGGGGTGGGGAAAGAAGGGCTTTTAAGGCACTTTCCACCCACTTTAAGGTCCCTTCCAACCCAAACCATTCATTCCATGATTCTGTGATTCTATGATTCTATATGGACATGAAGATACTAATCTCCAAAACCCTTCAGAAACATGTTTTATCAGGTAACTATAGCAAATGAGTAGTATCTGACTAAAAACCTAACATGAATGCTAAGAGCTAGTGTTACCTTATAGTTAAATTAATGTAGCATTTTATCTCAACACCCAGACAAAACACACTTTTCATACAAAAAAGCCTTTTAAAACACTAAAAATAACATAGAAAAGCAAAGTAGTTTTATCTTTTTTTTGTCCTTTAGATTACTGTGCTGTAGATCTTTCTTCATCACCACACTACTGAACTTCCCTCAACGAACCGTATTTCAGACTTCAGAGATATGGCAAAATTCCTCATTCCACCTAATTTCTGCCTTAATAATGGAATTAAAAGAAATATAATCCTGGTTCTGATGTGGTACAAATTTCTATATACGTTTACCTATATAACATATATAGGTATACAGGTTTCTATATTACAAATTCTCACTGGAAACAAGAGACTGGTTTTACAAGGTTGGTTGTAAAATCACGATGCTCCCCATTAAAACAATAAGATATAATTTACTCTTGGGATCATCGTTCCATATTACTAAACATATAAATGCAGTTTAAAACAGATTTCCAATGCCACTTATTTTACCATAAGTATCAAGCCACCGTACCAATATTCTTTCAATCAGCATGTCATAATACTGCTCAGCAAGCTGAGGACGGCAGAGCACAAATCGGCCAAGCAGCTCCACGGCTGCTTCTCGTACACTAGTGGAGTTATCCATTAATCGTCCATGAACACCTCGTTGCATATCCAGCTAAAAACAACCAAAGAAACACAGATTCAAATTAAGAAGTGAAGATTTAGGTTAAGCATGGCAGAAGAATGTATGCACAGGATGGGTATTTCCTTTTTTACCCTGGCCAGAATACTGGGGTCTACGGCAACAACCTCAGACAAACACTTCATGGCTTTTGTTCGAACAGCAATTGCATTTTCACCAAGTACACGCAGAATCTAGTAAGAGAACAAAAACAAAGATTCAGTTTCTTTGGGCAGTTAGCAAAACAATGTTTAACATGCAAAACCAAAGCAGAGTAACACGAAAACAATTTAACTAAAATAAGACTGTCTACTAAACACTGACTATGTCTTCTCAGACAGTAGAAAGGAGCATGCAAATGATGTTCTATGACACTGACAACTGAGCATGGATATTTACTAGATTTACCAGCCTCTAAGACTGGTCCAAACAGGATTTACACAGAGTCTGTATGGTCACTTTAAGTCCCTTCATTTTGAACTCTACTTCTCTAATTCAGTTGTGGCTTCAACTATGGTTCTTTTAACAGGAGAACTGGATTTGGGCAGTATAATTCTAAGAACAGCTCTGTATGCAGATCAATGTAACTAACACAACCTAAACTGGTACTGGAGTTAAAAAATGGCACCATGACATGTTAGTACTCTTGTCTCAGAAAAAGCAGCGAAGCAACACCGGTCAAATAACAGCTTCCAAAGTGTAAGTAGCATGCAGTGCAAGCAACTGACCACGCTGGCTTGTACTTTCAAATCAAATGAAACTCAGTTTCATTAGTTAATATTGCCAAATGAGCATGCATCTTACAGAAAACGTGAAAATCATTTTAACATTTTGTAATCATCCTCTTACTGTGTGCATCTAATTATAATATTGTGCCATACACATACATGGACAAATAAAATAGTGTATGCACAATATGACATATGAAATGCATGCAAGGAACATAATCACTTATGTTGTACATACAGAATATGAAAGTACATGGTGTTACCATGGCCTGTTAAATACCTGTTCTCAACAAATAACAGATACGGCACACTACCGCAAAAGTGTTTGGAGTCAGAAACCAACTGCGTTTCACTCTACTAAGACTTCCAGCACAGTTTACCTGTGTCAAATAAATATC
>NW_010261087.1:0-33629 GCF_000690775.1 Eurypyga helias
CTCCCCTCCTCTCCATATAGTGCAATATTTAATTTCTGAATGTTTTCCGATGTTTTCATTCTTTACAAAGCACATAGCTAATTGTTAGGAGAATTCCTTTTAGGAAACCACATTAGTTGGGCTGGCACCTTCTTTCACATCTCATAATTATTTAATTCTTCAAGTAATACAAAAAAAAAATAATGGTATAATATCATTTAAAAAAGACACTCTGACCTATGGAAAACACAATTCAGAAAATGTATTTAAAAAGGCAGCAATAGCTAATCATGGTTGTTGGTAAAATATGAAGGTAACATCCTGATTCTGTAGGTTGTTTAGGCTTTTATTTAGCTGGAGCTAAAATGTCTTACCAATGTGTTGTGTTTCTTACAGAAACTTGAGAGTCTGCTTAATGTATATGGTTCCCTCTGAGGGGGCGAGTCCATTAAGGCACTACATCCTGAAGGACAGGGTAAACAAGAGCTCCTTCATTTTTAGAGGGCAGGTTCTTTATATTGCTCAGAGTCTCCAGGGAGCCTGAATAGCCTTTCATTTGGTTAAAGACTGGCATACTGAAATGCAGCATCTCCAAACCAGCCTCTAGAGAAGGGGGCCAAAATTTTTCTTTGTCTTATGCAGAACTGAGAATACTGTTGGCACTGCTGGCATTAAACAAGAGAAATGGGGAGAGGAGAAAGTGAATGGCAGACACAATTCCATAGCTGTCAGCCTTCAAATAGTCTTCGCACCTGCATTGATTATTTGATTGTAGGGAATTGTACGTCCTTTTTGCAGCATCCATTTACTCTGGAAAATGTAGAACCTCAAGCTAAGGAGTGACAAGAGGATGGAGGAGTAGACGAGTGAGGCGGTTCTGTGAGAGGAGAACTGGGCAGGCGTACTAATTGTAATTGTTTACATCATTCCCCAACCCATCTAAGAAGGATCGCAATGAAATGAGAGCACATAGATCTCCTCACAGTCCAACAATACTGTTTTACAGATTCGTGTTTATCCACTTATCCTAATATAAATAACACAAGTCTTTACAACTTATATTGCTTTTTCCTGTTCATTATTCAGCTATATTTCAGAGTACCTAGCAGTATGATAATACTCCATAAATCCTAAGCACGTTTATGCTTTAGAATAATCGTTTCATTTTAAAACACTGAACAGAACAGAGTTAGGAAACAAAAAGGGACACATTTAGGATCTAGGAACCAGAGGCATTTAGTTAATTGAATATATAAAGAAATGAAGTGTAATGAAGTTTGTAATTAAATGGTTATCAGATTAACTATTTAACTTCCAGCTAACAGGCCACATTTTTCTTCTAGTTGTGTAAGTATAAGACTGGATTCCATTGACATAATGAAGTCAAAAAACATTTGTCTTACTCTTAGGAGTTTGGCTTTTTTCATGGAAGTAAGCCATTTTCTTAGCTTTTTTGTTTTGTAAAGGGAAAAATTTGAATACAGTAATGATAAACGTTTGTAGTTCTGCTATGTACCTCCAAAATTAACTACATCTATTTCCAATCTGCTGACAAATTAACTGAGCATTAATGTATAGAAGTGTAAAATTTATCTCTGTACAATTTTGTCATGATTATATGGGAAGTTTGGGTTACATCCAGATATACAAATGTGGTTTTTGAAAATGATGCACCACATGAAGTGAAAATATACTTTTATTTAATTCTGTGAGCTTGGTCTTGAAACCTTGAATTAGATGAAATAACTATTGATGATTATTGTTCCCTTTGTGGTGTGTTTGCCATGGAAGATGCAAACACTTTTACTGCAATTTTGCAGCTTCATATTTACAGTATTTTTAAATTTTGCAGAAAACTACAGACCATGTCAAATGTAAATTTTTTCTCGTTGGATACATTACTATTGCATATCATGACATGGTTCTGGATAACCTTACAAAAATACTTCTAGAGTGGGGTAAAATAAAAAGTTGAAATAATAACTGTTTAGTTAAATATTTCATGTAATAAAATATTTTCATCTCATGATTTCAACAGTATATCTGATTTTGTGAACATTAGATTATCAACACCTTCTGGTGAATAAAAAGTTTATATTCCTATCTGGGGAATGGGACAAAGTGTGAGATTGCTGTTGTCAGAGATGTCATATCAACTTTATTCAAAATACTTTTAAATAGAAGTAGTGACTAAATAAGATTGTTAAAATAAAACTCGAAAGGTGACAATCTAGTACAGTTTTCTAATTTCTGAAAATGGAGCTTGAATACCAATTAGAATATTATTTTAACCATCTGTATTTTTTTTAACATCTGTATTTTAAAAAAGAAAAATATATTTTTGTGTGCATGTATACTGAAGTGTATGTATACATAAATATGTATAAGTATGCATATATATGTATATATGTATGCATACACTTGTATTTATCTGTATTTATTTAATTAACATTGTCTTTCTGGTGATGTAAGAATATTTCCATGTGTGCTTTGAAAGCTTATAGGTGTGGAATGAAGTGGAAGTGCTTCATATAGCCTATGAAGCATAAAAATGCTATATCCACAGAGCCACCAAAAGTCACTCCAGTCCTACAAGACTTCCACTTTTCTCATATAGTAACATAAATGTTGGTTTGGGGTTGCTAGAAACCGAAGTTCAGGCCAAAATCCAGTTTGCAATTGTCTGAAAATAGATTGAAGGTCATTAATATTCCAGGAACTTCAAACTACCTTTTACATTTGAAGTAGTATCACATGATAGGAGTGGCCTGAATTTAACTTTGCTGTTACTTCAGTAAAATACCATTTAGTTTTTCTTGTCAAATGGATAAATAAACACATACCTATTGTATTTATAACCATTGAAACAATTCTTATGAAACTCTTACTATTAGATATTTACATTTATTTTAAAATAATTAATTCATAACTGTAGTTATCAATAATTATTGCATGGCAAAGATTTGTTCTCTTTCTAAATGCTGAGATTTCTTCTCTTTCTAAATGCTGAACTTAGGCGAACTTTTTTAGTCACAACTATAATAACGCTGGCAGTCCCAATGGCAGTTGTTTTCTGCTAAAATTAAAGCAGGGTTGTTCACAGTATTGATATTCCAGCTATGATGTTGTTGTAAATTCTATTTTTAAATTTATAAAATTAAACACTTAAAATGCATTTTCAAGTTGGCAGTTTATTAAGTTAAATGAAATATGTCATTACATTTATCTAAAATTTATTAGTCATGCAATTTTAAATAGCTTTCACATAGCTTTTTTAAATCATTCATAGAAGTGTTTATAAGTGATATAATGATGTGGTTACATAAGTTTATGTATAGTTACATACAGTACTGCACATTCAGTTAGTTTTTTTCTGATAATTTACAGCAAACCAAATGTATACATTACGTATGTTTCAAATTAATTAAATTATGATCAAACTTCAGGAATATATACATTTTTCTTTTTTCAAATTTGCAAGAAATGCCTACGTTAAGATCAAAAACTTGAATCATATACTATAAAAGAATGAAACATTTCTTCCCAAGTATAAAGATCTTCTTTTAGTGATAAGGAAAAGCTCATCAAAGGAAAAATTGGCTAATCAGTATATTTGGTATTTTTGAAGTGAATGTCTTTACAGTTTATCTTATGTTTTTGTCTCTTCCTGTTAGACTGTTTATTAGCTTACTTTGCATATGGAATATACCTGCTGCAAAGGTGTTTCAAATCTCAATCAACTATATAATCTCTATCAATTATAACTTTGGGTTGTTTCTTTCTTCACTGATTAAGTTATGCTTGGTCTTTTAAGGGTGGAAATTTTTAGTTTATTTCCAAAGATCGCAATCAATATAGTTAATACTGGTTGTGGAAACAATTTAAAAATAATATATAATGCTGGACTCATTAAGTTTATAACATTAATGTTTGAAAAACATTCTAACTCTTTAAAATGGAGTTAACAGTTACACATTTTCTATTTTAATTCTCTGTTTCCTTGTCTTATTATTTTTCCCTAGACATTGGTGAATCAAACTGCTTGACTTTGTTTTGAATTCTGCTTTTTATTTTCTTTTGAGTACTGAGCACAGTTGTCTGCAGAGGCATCTAAGCTGTTATTCTTAAGTGTATATATATTCTGTTGGAGAAAAATATTGCACTCTTTTAGATATCTATTGATTTTTTAAGCAGAATCACATGCTCTACATTTCTCCCCTCCTTCTCTCTCCATTCTTTCACTGTGAGTCAGTGAAGAGGCATAAGTGTTTGCTTTTGTGGCTCTGATAGCTGAAATGAGACCTTAAGCAAAATATTTATTAAAAGAAATTATGTTTTAGGTAGGGATTTTTTTTTTTTTTTTAATTCTATCTAGTGCATTATTAATGTAAATCTGTTACATGAATCCATACACGAATGAGCAGATATATGTATGTACATGCGGGGCATCAGTTAGTGCTGAATGAAGCACTTTTTTGTTGCAGGTGATTATTTTAATGCACCTTGTCTCAAAAAGAAGAACCATCTTCTAGGTATGGAATGATTATATAATGAAGCTTTTTAGTAGCGTAATTTAAGTGGTAAAATTAACTCCTCAACAATTTCTGATTGGGTCTGAAATGTTTCTTTTTACCATTTTGGCATAGGAGGCAATAACTACCAACAAGTAAGTGGCAATGTACCATAATAACATGATGAACGGTATAGTTATTAGGTTTCTTGTGCAATATATGACTTAAAAAGTTTTAAATGGTAGAAGCTTACTAAGCATATTATACTAACTTGTACATCAACTCTAACAATTTTTTTTTAAAGAATCAGAAGTTGCTACTGATTTGAGAAAAGTTGTTTCTATAAATATGAAAAATATTTAAAATAATTATTCTAAATTCACCAATATTTAGTAACATAATTGAATGTATTTATAGTGGTTAATGACTTTTCATACATACATAATTTTATATACTGAATGTGTTCTATAATTTTCAGTATATGATATATACTGAATGTTATCTGTAGTTAAATATTTCTTAAAAATTCTGAGATTAGTAAGACGGTTTTGTTAGATTTGTTTAGGATCAGAGGTTTAATTATGGAAAAAACAAGTGTCTTGTCATCATATTTATCTTAGAATCAATTGTCTAAATGAATTTGGCTTACTTTTTACAATGCTAATATATGTCTTAATTTTACATCATTTTCTGTTTGAATGTTTGAAAATTATTTTTGCTCTATGTAATAATCTATGGTGAAATATCAAATTTCCCAACTTTAGCCTGATCAATACTATGTAATTTCAACAAGGAGCTACATAGTGAAAACATTTTTCTTTTATGTTTGTCTTATACAGAGTTATATGTAGTTACCTCCTGCTCTGTGTGTTGATGTAAGGTCTCATAAATGATTATTTAATTGTTAAAACTCAGTATTACTTCACAACCCTAATGGAAAGAAATTTTAACACAGAAATGAAGATAAAAGCTCAAAAGTAGATTTTTATTCTCTGACTACTTCCACGTGTGAACGAGGTGATTGATGTGAGTGGTCTCATAAGGTTCACTCAGAATTTTTCTGTAACACCATTTCATGTTTGGAGAAAAGGAATTCAAATGTATGTCTGACACATAGAGGTTTAAGTCAGTCCTTAGTCTGAGATCTGGTTTGCTTGATGTAAGTGTTTCTAAACTTATTAGGATATTGATTATTGTTACCAAAGTCTTTTCTTCCTCTAAAAAGGGAACCTTCTGTTTTTACTCATGTATACAATATGCAATTAGGTGTGTGTATCAGAGAACATTCTGTTGTGCTCAGAAAGGCCTGAGGACCTTGAAATGTAATGTTAGTTCAATTTCTGAAGTGCTTACTTGTTTTCCTGTATTTTGTTTTTACTTGACTGTTACTGGCTTGAAAAGGGTACTATTAGTAATGTTTAAACCTAATGGCAGAAAGGTATGGGGAAGGATAATGAACATTTTTATTTATTCAGAGGCTTGACCTGTAAAGCCATATGTGGAAGATAAGTACTTACAGGTTCTAAATATCTTTGTTTTGTCTTGTCTTCTAAAAAGTTTTTTGGGTTTTTGTTTTCGTTTTTTTTACTGGAATAGAGAACAAGGAATTTGAATGAAATATAAAGATGTTAAATAGCTGCCATTGAAAGGCTTCAGTGAGAATTGTGTATTTTTGTTTTTGTTGTCACTGAACTCTGAAAAATCTGGTCATGTTTATTTTTGTGTCTCTCTGGGTTTTTATGAGGTGAGTGAACAGTGGCTAAGAGACCTTTCATCTCTCTGTGTTGCAACTAGCTAAATGCCACAGTGATGAAACTAGCTCTTTTTAATGAAATCATGTTTTTGGAGCATGGTCAATTTATATTTATTTCTGTATTTTAAATAGCTAAAAGATAAATTTTATCAAAAATATTTCTTAATACTGAGAAGAAACTAGTTATTTGCAGGGCAGAGAACTTGAAAGCAAGTGTGGTTGTTACCAGAAGCAAAAACGATGATTCTGTCTTCATTGTCCAAATGTAGAGATGCAAAAATAAAAGCAAACAGAATGTAGAGAATTGAATACTTAGAATATTACAAAATCTTAAGCTTTAAAGCATCCTTTTTAGATATAAACAACCTTAAAACCCTTGACATAAGATTCTTACACATAAAGGAGGCTACAGTTAGGGCAACTTCAGTCGAAAGAGAGGCAGGTATTTTGGTCTATCTAGTTTTATACAGCCTTAGAAAAATCCTTTTGGTTGGCTTAGATTTTTCTTTTTTTCATTGCACAGGAATCAAAATTCTTCATGGCAAAGCTGGAAGTTATGGTGTCACAAATTGCCTCAGTGCCTGGACAAATAATCATTCAGCGGCAGCATTAAAATTGCCACAGCAAACTGAAATTTAAAATTAAGATATGATGTTCTCTAACTCTGGGAGATATTTGTGGGAGTGCTTTGTTGACAACTACTTGATAATTATGGCTTGTATTCTTCTAACACCTTTCTTCCCAAAGGATCCTAAAGTGCCTTACAAAATTAGGGCCTGTTCCTGCCCTGATTGAAGTCAATGGGAGCACTGCCAATGGGAACAGCACTGGGCACTTAAGAAGCTAATAAAAGCTGCATTCAGACATCACTTCTACCACTGAAATGTGTAACTGTTCAATTAAAACAGCAATACTCTGCAGAGTTTTAAGACAGGAAGTGAGTATTATCATATGCAGATTGCAAATTTAAAAAATAAATCCAATTTTAAAGGGATACGTGGTCCAAATATGAGTGTTAACATCCCAGCTTCTGGTTAATATTTCTGTTTGAGACTTAATCCAAACATATTTTTTTGGGTGTTTTGGAGTTTGGTTTTTGTTGGTTTTTTTTTTTTTTCCCCTGAATATTTGAACATTAGCTGGAGCAGTTCTAATGTCTGATATGACTTTCATTATTCATATGTTGCATACACATACTTTGGAGTGCAGATTTACATCTTCTTTTGTGCAATATTATAAAATAATTCTAGAAAAATGTAAAAAAATCTTCTATATTTGTTGTACCATTTTTCTGATTATTTTAAAATTGCTACCTGAGTAAAACTTGGTATTACAATCGGTATTTGACATATATTTCCATACTTTTTCATTTTACATATTAAGATGATTGCTGTGATACATCAAGGACAGGTTTTCATGTTTGTATAACTGAGATACCACTTGGAAGCAGGCCTTAGGCCACATAATCTGATATTTTTGTTTATTTTTAATATAGAGCCTTTCATTAAAAAAAAAATGTTCTCTATAAAAACACCGTGGTACAAACTGATTAGAAAAAATAAAAAGTGGAAATTAATGCAGATATTTTTATTACTATGGAAAGGACTGATTTTTTTTTTCTGTCAACATTTTTTTTTCCTCAACCATTTATGCTGGTGAATGACCAAATAATTAAACTATTTAACAGTTTTAATTTTATTAGAGTTTAACAAATGAATGAGGAAAAACTTTCAAGACACCATACAACATTTATCAGCTATTGAACTGTTTTGTTTAACTCTAATTAAATGCTTTAAAATGTAAGTCAAAGACAAGCAGCTCCAAGAGTAAGTAGCCATCAGAGTAAATTATCTAACAGCATATCTGTTAACTGAAATCTTTGAATCAGATGGTGTATAGATACTGTATATTCAGTAAGAAGTTCGAGATTACAGGACTAGATAAATTCAACACTGAACTTGTGGAACCGTCCTAGTCTTTTTGAATCAATATTTATTAAATCCTCTGACAAAATCAGAGAAGATTGTTTTGCATTTTTGACATGTCTACGATGAAAATACTCTGTATGGTTAATTGTAATCCCTTATTTAAAAAAAAAACCAAACCCAAACAACCAGAACAAAAAAAAAAAAAAAGGAAGAAAAAAAACCACCACAGAACCACTAAAAACACTCAGCTGTAATCCCAATTTTAAAGTATATTCTCTTTTTCACGTGGTATCCAGATAAAATGTTTATAGTGTAACTGAATGTCCTTGGCCATCCCAGAATGAAGGTGATGAAAGTAGTTCATTAAAGTTGGTTTCAGAGAAATTGCAGCATATTGCATTAATCTGTTATACAGATGTGGCTTTCAAATAGTTTTGAATGTGTTAGACAGAGGAAAGCACTCCTTTGGAACTTGATTCAGAATTAATTCATTAAGTTAGAATTAATTCAATTAGAACTTAAATGTCTCCCTCTACTAGAAAGAAAATATTTTACAGACTTTTACAACAATAAGAACCTGGAAGTATACAGATTACTAAATATATGCTGGATGAACAAATACCATGTTTTCTTACCTACATTTCTGGCTAGAAAACTCATATCTTCCCCAAAAAAGAATTGACATAAGTAAAACTAATTTGACATAATTGTTCCAGAAAGCTACAGAGAGATATGGATAACAGCCATCAAAGTTAATAGCCAATTCTTTCTTTATATGTGTATTCAATAGAAGTATTATATTCTTCATACTTTTAATTGTCATTATTATGTCATAAGCATATTTTATAGGTTATGGTTTGAAGAAAAGCATAGTGAGGTTGATATTGAACACACACACACACAGACACACACAGAAAAGTAAGAAAGGAGTAACTATGCATGTCCTGATGTCAGGCCAGGAGGAATTTAGCACTTCATTCAAAAATAGGATTAGATTTTATCCTTAGGATAGGATTAGTGTGTGATCTCATGGTCACTTAATATGTTTCCTATTACATTTTCCCTGAGGCCTGTTTTTGCAGTCCTTAGTCAGGCAAAACACCCAAGGAAATCAGTTCACTTTTGCTTAGCAAAGAAATTTTCAGTTTGTTCTTTAGATTTCACATTATTGAATTCATACACAATTATGTAATAAATAAAGGGCTAAATTACAGTTACTCAAAAAATTTAAGATTAAGTTTTATGCCTTTGAGGATCTGGGCCTAAATGACTATTGCAATACTAAGATCATGTATCTATCTTGTATTAGAAATAAATTATCTATCAGCAAATTCTGCATTCTTTGCTAATTTCCATCTTGCTCAGCAAAGCATTGTAGGATCCAACCTTTAAAAGATTTTATATTTTATTTCTTCACTAATAAATATTTTGTAAGGTGTTTCTGGGTACTAGAATACTTTTTTTTTTGTTAATTTTCATTAAGCTTTCTTTCATTGGCATATCTGTAACCATTATAAAAAATATGAACTTTGTTTTAGAAAGTGAGATGAAAATAGAACTTTTTTGAGCTCTTTTGGACATCCTCAACATAAAAAAACTCATCCTTTTTTTTTCTGAGATAATACTATTTTCATATGTATTTTAGAATTTGTTAAATAAAAATCTTCCTGAAAAACAAAACATGACTTTGCCTAAAATAAAACTAAAACCCATCTTTCAACTTACGTAGTTTTATATTGAAATATAACTTTTGTCAAAAGTGAATACTGCTTAATATTTGTATGTGTATCACCAGTATTGCCCCTAAAAAAACCCAACAAAATGTTTCAATAATGTAGATCAAAACTGCTAGAAAAGGTTTCATTCATCTACCTTACAGAATGTATTGCTTTGTACACCTGTCTAATTAATATACCATTGTTATCAAGTGTATAAAATACACATTGTTATACATAGTCATCTCATAATTGCAAACTATAACAATGGATTTTACCAATGCATTGTTGTTTAAGTTTCAAAATACTTTAATTAGATCATAATTAAATAATTATTAAAGATATATTTTAATAGATCTTTAAAAAGCCATACTCAAAAAAAAAAGACGTCAAGCAATGTTATTTCTACAGAGTGGTTTTCAATGCGTTACTGTCAAATAGAATGTGTATTTAAAGTATAATTCTATAGCAAAAATAATGCCTTTAATAGTTGATGTATTGCTGGTATTTAGACTTGCATGTTCTGAACTATATGAATAATTTTACTTTCAGAAATTTAATAATATCACCAGGAGCCACTTTTGGAAGTAAAATTGTTCATATATGTAAGCACTTGCAGGATGAAGCCTTCAATTTCTGATTGTTTGATCAATTGGAAGAAAAAAAATCTACTCAGTGTTCACTGGAAGTTTTGGCCTTATAAAATTGGTTCATCTATTTTTGTCTGACAGCTTCCTATAGCAATGAAAAACAAACAAACAAAAAACAAAACAAAACAAAAACCCCTTCACTTTGGGATTTATCCTTTTTTGAACAGTAAAGTATCAAATATTAATACCTCAGAAATGCAGTGAGATACTTAACAGAATAATCCAAAGACTGTCTTTAGATTGACAATATTTATATTTGCGGTATTAAACATTAAGAATTAGAAACATTAGAAAACATCACATATTATATAACTTCATACATTTCGACACATTTCCTGTGTATACTATTAACTTTCTTTTGTACAGCATCATAGGGGTACATGTTATCTATGTAGGTCTATATACGCATATAAAAGTCTCATGTACTTTGGAGCACATCAGACTTATATTATGCAGCAAAGTGACACTGTAATGTATCTGACAGTTTCACTGAATTTTGTTACAATGTTATTAAACAGCGTCAGATAATTTTCATTGTTACTGGGATATTTCTGTGAGGGGAAAAATAAAAGAAAAAGAAAAAGGCTGGGCTATGTAATGAAGACTCTTTTCATACTGACAGAGCAGTGCTGTCTTTGTGGTGCTTAGGCACTTCACAGGAGAGGAGTTTTTTGCAGTATGATGCCTCCTGCGGTGCAGTGAGGCATGAAGCAAAGTGAGAGGTAGACAGAACTGAAGAATGTCATATGAGGAAACACTACATCATAGGAAACATTCACAAGGGGAAGACAGCTGTTGTTATGAACTATTAAAGCCAACAGCAGGGTGTTCTTTTCTTTTAAGGCTTTAGAAGGCCAAGCTGGCATTTCCTTCTATGTTCTTCCTTCTGCTGTCTGTCCTCCTCCCTCTCAAAGAAGGTCTGCTGTGTCAAGTAGCTTTCATCCTGGCATGCGCTGAATCATGAGGGTTCTGCCTTTCGTTGCCCTCTCTTTTGCCGTTCAGTTAAAGATTGTCTGGAACTGGACCTCAGAGCACGAAAGAACAACTGTCATGCTTAGAAAACCACTGTGAGCAGGACTAAAGAGAAATGACAAGCTGAAAACCTACTGAAATGGCTGAAAATTGATATGATTTGGAGGGAGATGCATTTGTAATTGCATGCCTATGTCTATTCAAGTGACACTAGAGATATGTGCTACTATGTAGAGTTGTAAATTATATGATTATTAAGTTTAGACACAGTGGCCCCTGATTTTCAAGAGTGCAGCAGGGCATGGGGATGACAAACGGGAAAACTGAGGTAACAATCACATTGACTATTCTTATTACACCGAATGTTAGTCCTTAGTTACATATACATAACTTCTTTTACTGTCGTAGGCTTGTTTTGCCTAAACCAAACCATATGTGTGCTTAGCTGGGAATATGCTATAATTTCTGTATGTATATACATAAACATAAAATACATGTATAGATTTCCACAATCCATTTTTTTACAGGATTGCAACAAAATGGCAGCCTAAAATTTTCATGCTAAAATATTTGATAGCTGTAATGTCCAGGTTGTGTAATCTACAAATAATTTGTGTAATGATTTCCTGTGAAAATTAGTATACAGTTTGTGGCCTTAATTTCTCCAGGTGTCTTGTACTGATGAATTCTCTTTCTGTCTGGAAGTTAGACAAAGTGAAAGGGTCTGCAAAGGGGGTGTCCAGAGTGCATTAGTCTGCTTCTTGAGATGAAGCACTTCAGAATTACAAACAATACCTTTAAATTACATTTCTATTCTAGATCTGGGAAATCTAATTTGGACTATTGTCACTGGTTTAGCGTACATCATGGTTTAAAAGCAGCTAATACAAAGGTCATGTATAGCAGACATAAAGATTTGTAACATAATGGAGTTCACATTCCGATGGGCTCTATTTCAGTGCAGACAGAGAATCATAGAATCACAGAATGGATTGGGTTGGAAGGGACCTTAAAGATCATCTAGTTACAAACTCCCTGCCACAAGCAGGGACACCTTCCACTAGGCCAGGTTGCTCAAAGCCCAGTCCAAGTTGGCCTAGAGCACATCTGGGGATGAGGCATCCACAGCTTCTCCGGGAAACCTGTTCCAGTGCTTCACCACCCTCTCCGGGAAGAATTTGTTCTTGATACCTAATCTAAATCTCCCCACTTTCAATTTAAACCCATTACCCCTTGTCCTGTCCATACAGAATGACAAACATAATATATGATAATAAAGAATGACAAACAAACCCCAAAAAGCCTAAACCGACAACCATATAAGAATAATGTGATCAGGACTAATATTTTCTCATGGATTTACTTGGTTGAAGCACTTGTCAATACTTTAACGCCAGACGTGCTTCTTCATCATAATGTTTGCATATCTGCAAATTATTTAGGAAACTATATCTGCATTAATCTAGACATCATAGAATTATTTCTAGCTGTACTCAAATTTTCAAATATTGTTTCTATTCTGAATTTGAAGATGCAGCCTTATATCATATTGAAAAATCATACATAGAATCACAGAATGGTTTGGGTGGGAAGGGACCTTAAAGATCATCTAGTTCCAACCCCCCTGCCATGGGCAGGGACACCTTCCACTAGACCAGGTTGCTCAAAGCCACATCCAGCCTGGCCTTGAAGACATCCAGGGATGGGGCATCCACAACATCTCTGGGCAACCTGTTCCAGTGCCTCACCACCCTCTCTGTGAAGAATTTCTTCCTGATATCTAATCTAAACCTCCCTGCTTTCAAAAATGAACGTTAAGGGTTTCTTAAGCATTTAAATTTTTTATGAAAAGCACTTTTTTTTTTTAAATTTAAATGCATTCTATTAAGATACGGTAATATATAATGTCAAAATAATCCTGTGAGTACCTGTATTTAAAGACATAAAATCTCCAGCAAAGCAATATTCTGATAGTTGCTAATTAAGGATCTTTTATTCTCTAGAAACATGTTCTGCATAACTGTTTTAATAGTTTTTTTCTCTTGTCATTATTAGACAGTGTTTCTATTGGTTTCACACATTTGTTGGTATCTGCCAAGCAGAACCAAATTTAGCCTGAAGCCTAGAGGAAGATAGAAGGAAAATACATTAGGTGTATGTATGCTAATTTGGAGAAATTTAAAAGTGTTGAAAATTTTATGCTTATATTTTTGGTTGCACAACCTATATGCCAAATTTTGCATATAGCCATTATGCACAAATGCAGATGTCAAAGTTCACATCAGCAAACAAAAATTGTATATGCAAATTTTAACCAAGATTTTTGTATCCACCTTTTAATATTGCACATACAGCAGCTTATATAGAAAAATTGATACAACTAACAGGAAAAATTCAGGGCAATTGGGAAATCTGGTATTACAATTCTGGTCACTATTAGAAAGCGTTAACAGTATGCTGAAAAATGATTTTCCACATATTTTCTGACATTAATAGAACATCAAGTCTTCACTTCATATTACATCTTGCTGTGACACTTCTGATAATTAAAAAGCTTTCCATCTGTAAGAAAAATTGTTTATACATTCATTACAAATTATTTCCAATAGTATCATTCTTCCAAACTTTTAATCATCACTGAATTGGAAATGTTTTATTTTTCAGTTAGCATTTAATTTCATTTATAAACTGCTAATAGTTATAGATTCTGCTTACTAATTAACTCTAATGAAGAAAGTAATTTTATTGTCAACTCTATATTTTATAGTTGATTGACATGATAACATATGTACTTGTTGATCTTTCTTTTTTACTGTTAGTCAGACCTGCTGCCTTGCATGGATGTATGAATGTTCTATTGTTTTAAATAGGCCTTCTGAAAGTGTACCAGCGAAGATGTACTTCCTCTCTTAGGTGTGTATAAGAGTTTGATTTTTGCCTACCTGTCTTAAAACATTCTTACTCACAGTCCCTTTACAAGTCAATCATTGCAAAATAAAAAGCAAATCTAGCCTCATAAAAAATATCAGACCTATGTTGAGTCAGGCTTTCCCAAAGTAGTCGTACTGTAGACAATGCAGAGATACAAATCACACTGGTCTGAAGCAAAAGAGGGTGAATTTTATAGTCTAAAAGATTTATAGTTATGTACCGTAAGCTGTATGCATTTTTGTGATTACAAGTTATCATGTTACAATATTTTTTGTGAGAAGTGCATTTCATGTTTATATTAATTTCAAGGTTCATTCTTTGTTCTGGTCAGCGTGAACTGATCAGAGTCATAGATCCAAACTGACTTTATTTGAAGCCTTTATGAGGTTATTCACTACTCAGTGTGGAGATGATCTAACTTCAGTGCATGAATTCACTTCCTTCTTATTTTAAAACTGCATTAGTTCAGTACATAAAGTCATAGTAAGCAGAATAGACTGTGCTCAGTAGCTCCATTCTGTAAATAAAATTATTTTCTTAATGAAACCTGAATCTTTAGCTTTAAAATAAAGACATGAAGAGGTCTTAAATTTATTTTAGGAGACGAAGGGTTAGGTTCCTTTTCTAGTCATTATTGCCTTTCTTCAAATCCCAGAATAATACACAGATGCTGGATATTAATAAAGGTAACATCCTCTGAGATGTTAGGAGAATAACACCTTTTTGTTTTTTAAAATTGCTCACTCGTGGTTTAGTTACACAGACTAACTTCAAGAAACTTGCATAAATATCTAAATTGTAAGGCTCATTTCTTTGTATTATCTGGAAGCTATAAAGTGGAGAGTTGTTAGATTCTGTAATCTTCCAGGAAATTTATCTCAATAATTCTCCAATCTACCACTGTGAGGTTGAATGCACAGCAAAGATGCAGAGTGAATCAAGTAACATGTTCCTCAGTAATGCATGAAATTTTTAAAATACAGAATTATCAAACCAGAAGTGGTAACTGAATGCAATTTCTGTCCAGTTATCTGCTGGTACTAATGTCTCACTGAAGTTTTTAGCCTTCTTCATTCTTACAAGTGTAGTTACCATGAAACAAGTCTTTTTATGCAAGAAATAAATTTAAAAAAAGGGAATACTTTCACTGAAAATTATGGATATTGGGAAAAGGAGGAAAGAAATTTTTCTTTTTTTTCCCCTTCAATGTCTTAACATCATGACAATGAAGAAAAGTAATATCTATCATACTGGTTCTATCTGGGATGTGTGTGATACCAATCAGCAGATACAGTACTGCTGCCATATGGCTGCTAAACTAGAAAAATGTTCTGAATGGAGGAAGTCTTTCTTTTCTGACACATTTATTATACCTGCATAATTTTGCATGGAACACTGTGTTTTCGTAAGAATTCGTGTGTTTTCATAAGTGTTTAATTTCTTGGGTTTTTTTTATTTTCAAAGTATTTAATGCATGACTGTGGCATGACGATATATCTTGTACGGATAGCTGTATAAATCGGGAGTAGCTACACTGAACTGTTACAGTGGCACAAAGCCACGGTTTTCTAGGACAGAAGAATTAGACTGTGTTGCTTGATTCATCATGATATAGTGAAACGATGAACCAAATAGTAACTTCTTTTATTAGGATAGAATCAGAGAAGGTTTGGGTTGGAAGGGACCTTAAAGAACATCTAGTTCCAACCCCCCTGCCATGGGCAGGGACACCCTCCATTAGAGCAGGTTGCTCAAAGTCTCATCCAGCCTGACATTAAAGCTATTATTCTGAAAGATTTCTAACAATTCCTTCTAGTAAATTTTGTTATTGTAATAGTAACTTCTAAAGCCCATGTTTTTCACATTCTTCCCTAAACTTCCTGTTATTTTCTAATACCACTTAGATTTTCAATAATCTCAGAATATCAGTCTGTTCAGTTCACCTTTAAAATTTTTCCTGATAAAGTACCACATTGTCCCTACCCAGGAACAAGTGACTGTACTGGTGAAATATATCTTCAGAAAGATGCTGATTTACACCAAAATGATTTTAAAATAAATAGTTAATTTGGAAGGCTTGTATTTTTAAAAACTTTTCTTCCCAGTTGCAGAAACAGATCTAATATGACATCACTGTTATTATAATCTACTGTATGATTTTCATCTTTTTCTTATTTCTTAAATTCCATTAAACGTCAACTTAATCTCACAAAAATCTTCCCTGTTTCATGGAATACTGTCATTATTATGTGTTTCAAGCACACATTACAGATCTTGATGTCTAATGTTGCAATATCCTTAACTATTCTTCATTTCCTAACATCCTGATTGAGTTTAATCTCCTAAATCTTAAATCAACATGCTCACAAGCAGGCTTTTTACGTTCTGTCTCCAGATTTTTTGGTAAGAATTAATGTTTTTAAATTACCTTAACTTTGAAGGTCTTCAGTGTATTACATACATAAGTTAAATGCTATCCAGTTAATACTATAAACTAGATTTTTTTTTTTTTTAAATCAAACCCTGATTTTCCTCATTAGATAGGGTTAATAACCTTCTTTCCATCACAAAGTAGAGGTTAGATGCTTTAAGCTACAATAAATTTGGGTCTGAGATACAGAAAACTCAAAGATTGAAAGACAAATGAGTTTTTCTGTTTTAGCAGCAATACATTTTGTCTTTACAAATGGATTTACGATAGGCTACGTGGAAAAGTGAGTAACACCTGGAAACTCAGAATTAATCATACTTTTATATCATGTGTATTTGCAAATATTTCATCCAGTAATCTTTAGAATGAATGTACAATTAAAGTAAAAACAGTAACATGTATGTATATCTAGCATATGTATTTTAGGCGAGTAGGACAAAGTCAATAGAAATATGAGTAAATATGTTTTAGAAAGATTTAATGTATAGCTCTAGAAGACGATATCTAACACATCTGAGAAATCATTTAAGTAATTCAATTGGAGGGGAAAAAAAATCTGTATCATTCTTCCTTGGGAAGAAAAAGTATAAAAAAAGAGGGCTACCTATGAAGAAATTGATTTGAGGATCCATTTCATCCTTCTCTTTCTGGCAGAAATGGTCCTTTGAGCATATCAGCATATCTGGCAAATTGGATCCATAAGATATGATGCTTTGCATGTTCATAAGATATGTAGGGTGTCAGTATGTCTCTGTATATTAGTCATACCTGGAAATAGATTAGACTTGTATTATAAAATGGAAAGAAAAGCATAGTAATTTTTTTCCTCTCTGTCTGCCAACGCGTTATTAACACAATTGAACTGCATCATCATCTCACTTGCATCTTTTGGCATAGACCATAACACCATTTTGTCAGGAGCTGTATAAAGTAATTCCTGCCCCGGATAGCCTGAAGAATAAATCAAGAGATCGAGGACAGATAAGTAATTTTTATTACACAATTTCTAAAAATATTTATTTATATGTGGCTTTAAAACAATGTAATATTAGCACTGCCAACAATTACAGGTTTCAGAACCTGAAAATTGGTTCTGAAACCAATGGCATTGGGTTTACCGTACATTTAGGCAATGGTGTAATTCTAATCCTAATGCTATTGTTTGGGTTTTAAAACAAACAAACAAACAAACAAACCCCTGATGTCCATTATTTACCTTTTTACACTAACAAATGAAAGTGCAAAGGGAAAGTATAGCTGAAAGTGAATAATGAGAAAACTCAGTAGTCTTTACTTACTCAGATCCAAGCCTAATGTACACAGTTGTCCAATTTAAAGTCCTGTTTGAAGAATTAAGTAAGAGTTTGGGATTATGTGTAGAAATTATTTCCTTCAATGACAAGGAGCTTTTGGGAGGTACTTATTTCCTAATCATTGTAACCTTATTTGTTTCTATAAGTTTTTTAAAAAAGAAGATATTAGAATGCTGTTAGGTTGGAAAAATTACCTGACTTCTTATTTGGCCTGTATTTGTGTATAAATACACATTAACACTTTGGTTCACAGACATAAAGGGAAAAGTTTAGGAAAGAGAAAGTGTAATTGAGCATACACAGTAAAATAAATAAATACGTAGCTAAATAAATAAACGTATGTAGCTAAATAAATAAACTGATTGTTCTCTTGTGAAAAAAATTCTTTTTGAGTCAGCTTAGAAAATTTAGTCTCATTGTATTCTGCATTTTTTTTGTTTTTGTCAGGATAACTCTAGTCAATAGACCACCCTCAAAAGAAGACGCAGATATTTTCTCTGCGAAATTTAAGGCTCATAAAAACTGTTTATTGCATAAATACCATTCCTGCAATTGGTAGAATCCCATTAATGACCCTTATACACGGTTTTGTACTGACTTTATTAAGTTAGAGTATAAAAATAACAAACTTCAAATTGCTATGGGATGCAATATCCATTTCAAAGGTCACGTAAAAATTGTGCAGGTAGCCTGAACTAAGCTCCATGCTCAGCCAAAAGTTGGAGATATATCCAATTGGACTAAGAGTCGCAGAATTCGCTATGTTCAAATAAATAATTAATAGCAATAGTCCATTTTATACTAATTTATTTTGGAAACAGTAAGATGTTTTTGGCAAATTTTAAGCAGTATTATAAATGTTCAGAGTTTTGCTTTAGATTTACATGCAAAAATAACTTGCATGAAACTTTGTATCCATGAAGTATGTCCATTTTACTTTCTGCTTAACATTAGTTTAGTGGTGATGTTTATCTTGCAAAATGGTATATAACTAATGCAGTAGATAGGGCAATGTAATGCTATGCAGAGTGTGAGAACATGAAAAGTGTTGGAAATAATCTTAGCATTTAAGTAAAATATATCCATCCTACTTACCAGGTGCAGGCTAGATCTGAAACAGAACCAGCAGCATTTTTAAACTATATAGTTTTAGGTAATGGGATTTAAACTCTGCTCTTTGGTCAAAGCATATTCTTATGCATGAGAAATAGGAGATTAGTTGTAAGCATCTAGAACTTTTTCTTCTCTTTTTTGTTTGTTTGGTGGTTTTTTTGGGTGTTTTTTCTTTTTTGTTTGTTGTTTTGTTCTTTAAGGAGGTATTTTATCTATGGGGTTGGAAAATCAAAACATTTATTGAACAAAGTTTAAAATGGTGTTGTCAATAAATTAATAATTTATGTTCCCTTGTACAATCTGAAACTCACGAAGGTAAAGGACATTGATGTATCTTTATGTTATGAAAAGTAACTCTCTTGAAAATAACATGTTCTTGTATTTAGATCATTTTATTATCACCTTGCTACCTCAGCTACACCAACACAAGGTCATGACCTAGCTGCAGAAAATCAATTAGTAACTTCACCCATTTTTATTAAATAGGTTATAAAACCCAAAAAGTTTACATATAGAAAAAGAAAATATTTTGTCTAGAAAATTATTAATTTTTTTTTTTTACTTTTTTTTTTTTTTTTAAGATCGTGTACCTGAGTTCTTTAGGTGCATTTCTGGATTTATCTTTATATACATGCTAGACATTGAAGTACTGACCTAATTTGACTGTTACAGATTTTAAGCCTACCATTTGGATTTTTCAAATCTTCGATGCTTACATTTTTAAATCTTTATGATGCTATTAATATAGGACAGTTGCATAGTATCACAGGAAAGTTTTGTACATCCGGGTATAGAATTAAATCTTTTATGAGCTGCAGTCCTTAACTGCAAGACTAAAAACTGCTAAAGATTGCACATATTATTTGCTGAATCAGCCAATAATCTTTCATGACATAATTTATCCTAACCATAGGGTAACCACTGAAATTTCCAGATGATTCTTTCCAATTCAGGCTTTTTTAAAAACAAATGGACACTATGGTACTGAATAGTGACTGGACACAGGCTGTATGCATGAATGATTAAACTTCTCAAACATCAAACTATCTGCAAAATTGTATAGTTACAGTAATTTAAAAAATTATCATTTAAAAAATCAGCAAAGTTTTGTTAAAACATGTGAAAAACTGTGAAATACTATTTGTTATGAACTTATATTTTTAACCTTTAAGATACTGGAACTGAAGGGATTCAAAATGTTTGCAGTAAACTCTTTACCACTTTTCATACTGACAGGTACGTACATAGCTATCAAACCAGACTATGATACAGGACACTGCTATGTAGTATAAAGAGCTTTGTCTGAAAAAGAGAAGATTGGGAAAAAATTTTCTTCCATTTCTAATAACACTTTTATTTTCTCCTTTGATTTGGTTGTGAAAGACCCCTGGCACTCAGTCTAGAGCACAATGTTTTGCTTTATTTAAAATGCAATTCTGCTGTACAGCTTTGTTCGGTGTGTGTTTTTGTTTTTTTTTTGTTTTGTTTTGGTTTTTTTCCCCAGTTTGGGTTATTGTTTTGCTTTGTTTTGTGTTTTGGGGGGATTTTTTTGCTTGGGAGCTTTTTTAATAGCAATTATTTTATTATTTTATTGTATCCAAAAAGTAATATGCAATAGACCTTTACCTTTAAAGTAGGCAGTAGCAAAGATGTTTTAATGACTGACATATCTCTCAGTGTTAATACGGTACTACCTTCATATGTACCAGAAATATGCAACCAAGTGAATCTACCAGGCAGTACAATAGCTTATAGGTTACAATATTTTGTGAGAATGTTTAAAGTGCATCATTCTTTCTTCAAAGTTTTAACATTCTCATTTCTCTGTCATCATAGTGACTTCCTGATGAGTCGGTTCAGAACCTCCAGCAGTTTATGCAGAAGAACATGACACATGCTTTGGAACACTAAGTTCAGCATAAGTTTTAATAAAACAAGTAAAGCCATTGCCATAGAAAATTCATTATCTGGAGTGAAAATTTGGAAAGAAGACTTGCTCTCCTTCCCAAATGCAGGTGCAGAATTTATCTATAAAATATGGATACTGCTGATCTGCATTTTCCCATCAGTATCTACAGAATAAAAGATTGTTCTCATATGGGCAATCCCTCATGACTATAGGAACAGCTGTGCTGATTCAGACTGAGGGTGCATAATCTCAGTATTCTGTGCAGAACAGTGACTGTAAATGCATGTTGAGAAAAGCAGGAACAGAGCAAGTATATTTGATACACTCACCTAACACTTTTTCAGAATCATGCCTACCAAAATTATTTTTAACCTCGTAAGACTTTTGAAGTCTGAGTTACTTATTTTTTGAGCTATTTAATTAGTCTCAATGGATTTCCCTTCCAAGTCCAAATCTTAAAGAATATTGTTCTTCTTATGTGTTGAAATACAGAACACAGCTGTGCTGCATGGATGTCAAATTCTGCTTTTCACGTCTTGAAGATGGTGGCAAAACTCACCTTAATTTTAGCTGCAAAAGTATGGGGTTACTAACTCTCTGCTCACATATGATTATCCCGATTAGTCTTCTCAGATGTATCTAACACTTCCCCTCTTGCAGAGATGAAAGTTTAATCCTCTGCAGCACTGATCTTTGGAATCATTCTTCAGTTTCTCTGCGTCATTCCACCTTATCTGGTTTAGAGGCTTCTTACCACTTTCAGTGCTTTAAAATGAGAATTTCAATTTTTTTCCCATTTTGCTAAAACAAATATTAAAAGAAGTGAACTGATAGAATTAAACAAGTGTATAATGGAAATAAATTTAGACAAGGTTCTGACAAAAAAAAAAAAGCAGACAAATGCAAACAAAATGATTAGGCAAAAAATATTTTAGCTAATTTGTAAAAATGGGGGTTATTAGTTTTATTAACAATACTAATATATAAAACAGGGCCAGCATAAAATGATAGTACTAATTTACATTTAGGATCTCTGTTCTTCTAACAGGAAAATCTGAGTGCTGCCAGCTAAATATGATATGTCTAGCTAAGTCAGTGACAAATTTACTGGATCATATTTTCAGGTGGTATAAATTGCTGTAAAATTAGTAGTACCATAGTAAAAATACAAATCTATTTGTCTTGGAAAAAAAAATCCCATGAGTTTTCCTTTGTTAGAAAAGACTTAATATATGATGAACATGCATTGTTTTTCTTTTTTTTTCTTTTTTTTTCTTTTTTTTCTTAAAGAGAGGATCAGGAAGGAACAAAATAATAAAGTCTATAACAGGAAATCCCATCCTAAGTGTTACTGAAAAACAACTTCTTCCTCCCCCCAACCACTTTGCAAGAGAGGTTTCAGTCCCTTGCCATGTCAATGGCAGACATCGTTGGAGAAAGCACAGTCAGCACTTTAGCATGAAAACCCTGAAATAAACCATTAAGTCACAGAGCATGCTGTCCCAAAGACTTGGAGGGCTGAGGTCACCGAGGTCATGGTTCTAATAAGGGACTGTTTTAATTGGTTTTTACTTTTTCTCCCCTGACATCCCTCCTTTCCTTCCCTCCTCCCTTCCACCAACCTTCACATCTTTGATCCCTCAACTGCTGTGATTCTGAAACAGTATGGAGAAAACTGCAATTATACAAATATCACTATTTATGTGAAGCATTACAGATAGGGGGAGCACAGGGCCTCCACTACCAAGTAATCCTGTAAATTGCTTAAAATAACAGCGAAGAACACTATACACTTTTCTCATCCATTGTCAGACTGAAATAAATAGGTCTTTTTTTAACATGCCTAATCCTGCTAAACAGTACAAAATCCTATTACTCAATGAATTATAAATCCTGCTTCAGCACCTCATTTGTCCTGGAGTGTTTCATTGTGAAAACCAGAAATTCAATACTTTATTTTAGTCACACAATCCCTAGCACGACTGACTTCCCCCCTCCCTTCCCCCATCCTCTCCTCCCGTGTTGATGTGCTCAATAAGGTTTATGTTAAGGCCACTACAAACCCTGGTGAGGAAAGTAAAGACTGCATTAGCCTGTTTAAAAAACAACCCACACGTTTCTGTACCTACATTCACACTGTGCACTTCTGGAAGGGGGGTATTGCAAGACAGATTTAAGACCTTATTAAGACAATGTTGTGATGAACATCTGTCAAGTCCCATTTCTTCTGCAGGGGCACCTGTAATAGTAGTATGTCTTTATGGTTTTCCCCCTTCTTGTGTTGTGAAACATTAAGTCTCATGAGATGCTCACATTTTTCACCACTGAAGCCCTACATTCACCAGATTTCTGGGACTTTTGAATTATATCAAATCTGTATTAAGCAGATTAAGATACTTGGGGGTTTGTCTTTGGTAATGTGGTAGTACAGCCTGCACAAACCGCAGTTCCCAGTGGGCATGCCTCTCTCTAGTCCTTGTCGGGAAAGGGTTTTCCAGTAAATAAAACCCTCAGGAAAACCAGATGAATAAGAGCAGGGTTAAGGTTTACTCATTTTCTTTGGTTTGCAAACTGTGGGTCTGGCAATACCTGACTATAAAGGAGGGAAGGGAGGAGGTATAATGTCTTCATAGACTCATAATGTCATTTAGTTTGGAAATGACCTTTAAGCTCATTAAGTCCAAACATGAACCTAACACTGCTAATACCACCACTAAAGCATGTCCTTAAGCACCTCATCCACAGTCTCTTATATACCTTCAGGGATGGTGACTCAACTATCTCCCTGTGTAGAATCATAGAATCACAGAATGGTTTGGGTTGGAAGTGACCTTAAAGATCATCTAGTTCCAACCCCCCTGCCATGGGCAGGGACATCTGCTCATTCTAAAGACTGATAACCCTTACAGTGAAGAAATTTTTCCTAATATCCAATCTAAATCTCCCCTGGCACAACTTGAGGCTGTTTCCTCTTGTCCTAACACTTGTCACTTGGGAGAAGAGACCAACACCCACCTTTCACACATCTTTCTCCCCAGAGGATTCCGAAAGGACTTGCAGAAAACACACACACAAAAAAATGATTGCAGCAATATTTTAAAATCTTTATCTTTATGCTAGGATAAATTAGGCACTAAAATGAAGGGCTTCCTTTGTTTTTTTTCATGACACCAAAAACTTATTAAAAAAAAAAAAAAAAAGGCACCAGAACTCCAGGGTAAATAGTGTAGGAGTTATGTTACCTGGAACCTTTTAAAGAGATTAGTATTAATAATCTTGCTCTTTCAATGGGATCCTAACATGTCTGTAAGGTTTTGATTTCTGTGATTCTGTAAGTTTATGGTCTCATTTTGTCAAACATACAATTTAGCACACTGAGGTAATACTGATATTCTTTTATTACAGGGGAAAATACCACTAATAAATCACCACAATTTAAGTTAGTAGCATCTATGGGTTGAGTAGGAACAGGCTTTTTTAGCTTGACACTAGCCATCTAAAAGCAAGGGTTCTTATCTTAGGCCAGTCTCTTTATGCAGGCAGTACAGAAAGAAAATACCTCTGTTAAATGTCTTTTATCATAGAGGGAGCTAAGATAATGACAAAATGGGTAGCTTCTGATGTTTTAAGTTAAATCTGATGAATCCCAAACTCCATAACTGCTGAAAAAATCCCTCATATTTCCTCTTGTATGTGACTGGAACACAACAAAAAGTCAGGAGTAGGAGAGTTCAGCAAAAACCTGCTGTTGATATGTAGAGGAAGAGTTAAAAATTAATGTTTTCCACTGTCCCATGCATTCCCAAGGGCTACAAAAACTGATTTTAAAGTCTTGCTCAGCCTGTCTGATGATTTATTTAGTGCTTTCCTCCATGCTACTATAAAGGAGGCATGTACATGGATGCAAAACATCAGACTTCAGGTAAAATAAGACACTAATGATACCCTACAGATAAAGCACTTTGAGGAACTGGACAGATTATTGATCTAATTTTCTCTTAATCATCTTCTAATGATTAATTACCATTTAAAAACATCTAATTCAGAGTAGACTAGTATTCATTAACTGTAGATTCATTTTTTGGAGTATCCAGTGATATTGGAGAGCCTTCTTGCAGGCTCTAGCTTAACAAGAGTATCCTCAGCTTTTCTGGAGGGGAATTCACACTCACAAATATGTACCTTTGTCACCTCCATGATCAATGCAGAATAAAAGATCCTTCTTGCCAGGAGAGATCTTAATAGAGATCCAGTAATACCTGGAGCTTCTTGGTTTTGCCAAAACATTTATTCTAATATATATAATTATAATAATACTATAATGTTACTGTTTCTTAATTTTGCTTTATCAATCTACCTGTCTACTTTAATCAAGAAAGGTTATAGTTAGGTGCATCTCAATTAAACATACATTCGGGTGAAGGTTTTAGCCCTTATGTATATGACCTTGACTTGGCTGAACAATCAAAAAACATCCTTACCAATATGCCTATGATGAGTCTTGATGAATCAGAGACTGACCTCTTAATATGCTGGGAATGCACTGCTGTAAAGCCTGAGACCCCTCAGTCATTTTTGTAATAAATGACAGTTATTGATGCCTCAACTGTTCTTTATTTACTTCTTTACTGCTTCAGGGCAGCCCATTAGCAATCACAGAATGAAATATGCAACACAGAACCGCAGAAGAAACATTTTGTCACTTTATGTCCATGGTAAAATTACCTATTTTTTCATCTCATGTTATTCTCACAGAAAACACAAAAATTCATCAACATATTGTTGTGGTTTTGTCATTATTGTATATACTGAGACCCCAAAAGTGAAGTTATTAAAAAGCATCTCATACTTTAAGAAGTAACTTAGATTGTATGATAGTTTTACACTGGCTTATATATTTTTCCCCACTTTTGATTGCGAAAGTCATCCTTAAAATTTAATGAAAGACAGAATCTGGAGAATCTGTTAAATTGTCAGCTCAAAAACAATAATGAAAAACTAACAAAAAGAACAGTTTTGAAGTCAAGAATAAAACAAAACTGCACAACAAAATTCTACATTATTTTATAATCCACAAAAAATGAAAGCTACAACAGCTATAGTTATGGTGTTTTCCAGAAAGTCAAATTAAGCAATCCTGACTTTGCAATAGACTACCCTTAGTTTAATTTAATTTTAGACATATGAACTGTAATAAATCTGAATAGAAAAGCAGGGTGACATATTTATTTGTTACATATAAAAGCTTTTATTTTGCAAGCTGATCTAAAAGCATCCCTTTGAACTCCGAAGTCAATAAAATTATGATCTAATACTGTATCTCATTTTGAGCAGCCATTTCCCTGTAAACTATTTCTTTGTATACAAATCTTTCTTTCTGATACTGATTTATTCTGAAAAATATAGAATATTTACCATTGATCTATAGAACATAATGATTAATATTCTATGCAAAAGTTTACATAAATCTTTAGGATTTCCCATAAAGCACAACTAACCTCTTTATTTCTTTGCACAATATTCTCAAACAATGTTAGTAAGTGTCCTTCAGCAACAGATTGTTGTTACTACTGTGGAACATTTTGAACATTTCCACCATTTACAAGTGTGCCTATGACAGCAGCAGTTTGTAATTCATCTGTAGGTACTTCTCAAAAATGTCATCAATCTTTTTTTCTCTCTGCTTATCACTTTTTGTGTGGACTTTTTTTAATTTTTAGATTATTAGACACAGGTATTTCTATGTAAGTCGTCATCATCGTAATGCTGATGCAAAAAACAGATAATTAATGACAGCTTTCCTTTAATTCACCTAATTCAATCATCAGAAAGTTAGTCACCTAATTAAGCTTAGTAATGTTGGAATTTTGGTAGTCAATAAAAAACCACCGATATTAAGCAGGTCCTTTGTAAAGAGCTCTGTCATGAGTTCGTCTAGGCTGGTTGTCAGGTGTCCACCAAGCCACTGTATCACTCCCTCTCCTCAGTAGTACAGGGAGAGAAAATATGCTGGAAATCTTGTGGGTCAAGATAAGGACAGGGAGATCCCCCACCAATACCATCACAGTGAAACCAGAATTGGTTTAGGGAAATTAATTTAGTTTACTGCTAATTAATAATATTTCCCTTTTGTATGGGCTCTCCACGGGCTGCTGCTTCCTTCAGGGCACATCCATGTGCTGCAGTGTGGGGTCCTCAATGGGCTGCAGTGTGGATATGTGTCACCACAATCTTATCCACAGGCTTCAGGGGAATCTTTGTTCTGGAACTTGGAACATCTCATTCCTCTACTTCCTCACTAACCTTGGTGTCTGCATAGTTGTTTCTCTCCCATTCTCTCACTCCTCTCTCACAGCTGCTGCATACCATTTTTACTCTTTCTGAAATATGTTATCACAGAGATGCCACCAATGTCACTGATGGGCTCAGCTTTGGCCAGTGTTGGGTCTGTGTTGGAGCCAGCTGGAACTGGACACGTAGGAAGCTCCTAGTGTCCTCTCACAGAATACACCCGTGCAGCCTCCCTGCTACCAAAAACTCGCCACATGAACTCAGTATAGGCTTGGAGGAGTAGAAAGCAGGGAGCTGCTCCTTTCTGGCCCTGCATCCAGCTTAGCCTCACTCCAGCACCATGGGGAAAAGAGATAAACACCAAGCAGGAGGTAAAAGAGCTATTTAAGTGCAGGCTTTGCATAAGAACAAATAAATATATGCATTAAATATATATGTACATCACAGAAGCCTGATTCCTCTCATTTAATTAGGAATAAAAATAAATCAAATCTATATTTATGGAAGAATTTGATTGATTTATGGAAGAACTATATAATGAGGCAGTTTGCAATAGCTATTACTCATAAGCTTTCAGGATGTCCTTTGCTTAGCATTGGAATAATTGCCATGGCCTTTAATATATTAAACAACAGCAAAAAAAAGCTGTTCTACCTTCTTGCTAGATTTGTATCTTGGTGCAGATTCAACCTTTTCCCTTTCACGTTTATTAAAACAAATTCCACCTGCAAACACCAAAACATGAACCTGACTGAAATGTAGTTACATTGTAAAGAGTTAAAAGGGTATCATCAGCTTTTAACCTTTTCATTTTTTTTTAGTTCCAGTCCTACTCACTATTTTTCATTACTTCATAACAGCACTATAAAGCTCAGAGAAAGCTGGCTAGCAGTATAATGTCTTATCAACTACAGCTACATTTCATCAGCAAAGCAGCACACAGTGGTAAGGATACACAGTGTGTTTAGAGAATGTTTTTTATTTCTTTTCAACTGACTTACTAGATGAGTTACCCAAAGACCAGGGAGAGAGGCTTCTTTTAATGTTTTAAATTAATATTATTCAAATATTGAAGCAATTGGTTTTGTTTACTTAACATACAAAACCAATTAATCTTTCTGAATAATTACTCCTGTGTTTTCTGTATGTTAAATATCACAGCAAGTGATTTTTCAGAGCAGTTTAATGTGAATCATTCAATCCAGTAGCTAACTAATTTGAAGCAGTATGACCTCAGCTACTGCTCTAAAACATTTCCATCACTTACATAAAGAAAAGGTATTTGTTTATTCCCTCCAAGTGTTCAGTACAGGCTGGAGAAGAGAATGACTGGGTTAGTAATTTCTGTGAACTGAAAAGAGATGCCTTGAAAGGCATTTTTATAAAGGTTTAAACTTCTGTTTTCTCTATGTAGATTAAAAAGGGGAAAAGTACTTCTCACAGGAGAAAATTAACCAAGTAAATTTCACTGCTATAATTCTACATACAGACCTGTTATTCATCAGTCCTGTGAAGTACCAAAGATTAAGGACTGTAATGATCTGATGATCAGTAAAGCATAATTTGTACATTATTTTCAGAAAACAGGCTTTCAGAAAATAAGCTTGTTTGATCAAAGTCAGACAGCATTTCTTGTACATTCTTGAAATTAAAGAAACCTTGTACAGTTTCACTTAACCCACTTAAAATATGATGGAAGAAACCCTTAAGACATTATCCTAGGGTACATTGGGGATATAATATCAAAAAACTAAAACTATCAATTTGCTACAAAAATGTAAATAGGAATATAAATTAATTCTTATTTAATGATAAAAATGCACTTAATTTTATCTGTAAAGGAAGTAAAGAATACGAAAACTGTAAAAGTGAAAAATCTATATAAGAGGAATAATTGATATTGCAAAATCGTATAAGATTACAGCAGAATTAATTACATCAGGAAACAGGAAGATTCTCCTTTACAAATAGTTAAGTATACACGTGAAAGAATAAAAATAAATTAACACATTGAAAAGTCTAAATCTAATTCAATCTTTCTGAGCCATGAGAGAGTTTCTGTCACCATACTACAGGGACTCCTGTTGGGACCACTGCTGTTTCTTCCTATAAAATATTAAAGAAGTGATATTTGAAGATAAAGTATTCTCAAAGGAAAATAATTTGGATTTTTAAGATAAAAATAAAGCTTATTCTAAAGCCTGACATTTATGGCCATGCATGAAAACTTAGCAAAATACTGTGAGTAGTAACTAACTTCCATTTCTTTTTAATTGTCTTAAATATTCTGCAGTTTTGACATTAAAGGGATATGGTGAAAGCAGGTTCTGAACACATTGTTCATATAAAGGAAAAGCAAGCTCTGCATCTGAGATGAGGTTTACATATTAGTAGTTTGGGTGGTGTGTCAGATGCACACAGTTTAATGTATTTATGAGAGCTCAATAACTTCTTACTCAGACTGGGGATGAAACTGAAGACCGGAGCAAAAAGACAGCAAAGAAAAACTCAGGCTGTTTCACCCTAGTAATAAGTATGTTTTATTTTCAGGATTTTAATTCCTTTTAAATATACAATGAGATTATTTTCTTAATAGAATTCTGAAATTAATTGTTGGTGGATTCTTGCCTCCTAATTTTGGTCACCTTGTTGAAGAGTCTAAGTTAGAAACACTACATGGAATCAAAATGTTTGTTATGCATCTAACTTGGACTTGCCAGATGGTTTGATCTGACCATCAGAATACATTAGGTAAATGAACTAGTAGGCTGACAGACCATGAAAAGTCATGTATGTTCAGCTTTCAGAAGCTGCAGAATCTGCTTCTGCACAGCCAACTAGGAAAAAGAAAAAAGAACTATAGTACTCTAAATATGTGTTTAACAATTTAACCTGGGATTCTAACCTAGGTTTTCAAACAGGGATCCGTATTGCTGTTTATGAATGAATATTGGACGTACTTTGGAAAATAATGCAAGTAAGCAAAAACCTAAAAATCAAATCTAGTAAAGCATCTGGTGAGAGATTCTTCTTTACAAATTTAAGAAATCTATAATGTTAATATGTCAGAGTTATTCAGGTTCTTTTATAGCCAATGGAGGCAAACAGACTTTTAAGGGATACAATTTATTTTACTTCAGTTATCTAACATAAGATGAAAATAATCACATTCCAAAACAGTTTCTTCTTCCTTCCAACTAACCAAAAGAAGAGGGGGAACTCTCATTCATTCCAATTAAGACTTTACAGAGGATACTTTAGTGACTGGGCTTAATTGCATAAACATAAGCCTTTAGCACCGCTTGAGATGATCTTGGGTACCTGACATTGGTGGCTCAACCTGGCAGATAAACGGCAGGACTTCTGCCATTTTGGTCTGCCCACTGGAAGTCAAACAGCATATTAAATGGCACTAAAAATCTGAGTTTAAGCAAATGAATTTAGCCTTTGAAAATAGTTTTAAAGACAAAAATGAAAAGAGTCAGTTAAATAAAGTGATGACAACATAGAGGAACTGAAAAAGCCAAGAATTGCCACCACTCTTAATGTTTTGTATGCTACATTTTTATGCAATGAAGAGTCACAAGACAAATCCCACTGTCCTTAGACCATCAAGGAGATAAAATCTTCCTGGGACCATTTAATAAATTGGAGATAAAAAATTCCTAGAGTTTCTACTCCTCCATTACAGAATAGTGTTTTAAGTGGACCTCAGAGCTACTAAAGATGTTAGGCTCTTTTTTTACCTTTTCTTTCTTTTTTTTTTTTTTTGTTTGTTTGGTTGTTTTGATTTTGGTTTTTTTTGTTTTTTTTTTTTCTTTTTTTGTACTGATGATTCTGAGAATATAAATATGTACAAAATGGGCGCCTCAATCTGAATAGTGTTTTTTTTTTTTTTTGTGCTCACTAGTTAGCCATCGTCAAACAAAAGATGCAATTCATTTGGCAACTTAGCTTACTTCATAGCTCTCTTTCCATCCCTTCATTGGCATTGGTCATTACAACTCCTCTGGCAGGAACATAACACAGCTTCGGCACAGGAGCTGTGTTTGACTTTCTTATGAGATACAGGGATACTCTACACAAGGCACAAGCAAAGATTATATTAGTTTCATGAGAATTCAGATTGAAAATCTGGGGGCGGATGACAAAAAATTCAGTGTGATAGTGATAAGTATCTCAAAGATCCTTAAATATTTCTACCTTTAAAAAAATATAATTAAATGTATCACAATGCTAAGTAGTAAAAAAAGTTGTTAAGAATGTTATGGAGAACATTCTTGCTCATTTGAAAGATAGACCTAAAATTGTACCTCTTCTTATGCTTTAAATTCTGTAACTGCTAAACTGATGTTAAACCTACTAAAAAAACCCAAACAAACAAAATAAAAAAACAAACCAACCCAACCCAAACAAAAAAAAACACCAAAACAAGAACAAACAAACAAACCACACCAAAAAACGAGGGGCTGATTATAATGCATGAATTGCTGTGATGTCTGCATAGATAAGTGATTATTATTACTGATGTTATGTAAGGAGAGTAGAGAAATTTGTAAGTAAAATCAAAACTGCAAAAAGAAAAGTGATTCTGGCATTGCATAATCATATTCCTTGTTCTCCAAAGCTGTTCTTTATAGAACTTTTATTTTCATATAGTCTCTTAAAAGGGTTCAGTGTTATAGATAGAATCACAGAATCACTAAGGTTGGAAAGGACCTGTAAGATCATCTAGTCAAACCATCAACCCAACACTGCCATACCCACTAGACCATGTCCTCAAGTGCCACATGTACACGCTCCTTGAACACCTCCAGGGATGGTGACTCCACCACTTCCCTGGGCAGCCTGTTCCAATGCCTGACTACTCTTTCAGTGAGGAAGTTTTTCCTAATATGTAATCTAAACCTCCCCTGACTCAACTTGAGGCCACTTCCTCTTGTCCTGTCACCCCCAGTTACCGGCGAGAAGAGACCAGCACCCACCTCCCTACAACCTCCCTTCAGGTAGCTGTAGAGAGCTGTCGGATGTCCCCTCAGCCTCCTCTTCTTCAGACTTAACAACCCCAGTTCCCTCAGGTGCTCCTCACAGAACTTGTGCTCCAGACTCTTCACCAGCTCCATTGCCCTTCTCTGGAAACAGTCCAGCATCTCTATGTCCTACTTGTAGTAGGGGCCCCAAATCTGAACAAAGAACTTGAGGTGCAGCCTCAGCAGTGCTAAGTAGAGGGGGAAAATCATTACCAAACATCTTAAACTTTTAAAAATATTATTATAATGCAAGTTTTATTCTTATTTTCTGGAACTTCTCCAGTGTTTCAAAATTAATGAAATTACAATATTGCTCCAGAAAGATTTATCCACCAATTAATATTTTAGCTGCACGTTTGGTTTTGCTGTTTTTTTTTTTAATTATTATTTTAAGATTTACTATTTTTCTATTTAGCTCTAACCAGCTTTCTGTGAGATTTCTCTCAGAACACACACTATATTACTATTTGATGTGCATATGATGTCAATCTACTCCCATAACACCTAACACAGTTTCTTGACATTGTCTCCAAGAAGGTATATACATCACAATATACAGCACTAGAATCAGGAGTCAATAAAACAATCAAATGTACAATTTCAGATTATTTGCTCTTCTGGTTTTTTTATGTGCTTGTCCTGGTTTTGGCTGGGATAGAGTTACTTTTCCTCCTAGAAGTTCTCTAGTGTTTCTTTTTGGATTTAGCATGAGAATAATGTGATGACATTGCTCATGTTTTGCTTGTTGCTAAGTGGTGCTTGTACTAAGACAAGGACTTTTTAGCTTCCCTTGTTCTGCCAGCAAGGAGGTGCACAAGAAGCTGTGAAGGAGCACAGCCAGGAAAGCTAATCTGAACTAGCCAAAGAGTCATTCCGTACCATATGAAGTCATGCTCCCACATTGCACTCTCAGTATATAAACTAGGAGGAGATGGTCAGAGAGCAGTATTGCTGCTAAGGTACTGGCTTGGAATAGGTCAGTGGGTAAAGAGAGGTTGCATTCGTTTTGTTTTCCTTTTCTTTACAATTTCTTGTCATCATTATCAACATCATCACAATAATGATAATTATTAATATTACTATTACTTTATTGTAATGTATTT
>NW_010261088.1:0-53544 GCF_000690775.1 Eurypyga helias
TTCTTCCCGGAGAGGGTGGTGTGGTACTGGAACCAGATGCCCAGAAAAGTTGTGGATGCCCCATCCCTGGAAGTGTTTAAGGCCAGGCTGGATGAGGCTTTGAGCAACCTGGTCTAGTGGAAGGTGTCCATGCCCATGGCAGGGGGCTTGGAACTAGGTGATCTTTACGGTCCCTTCCCACCCAAACCATTCTGTGATCCTGTCTATATGGCCAGTAGCCTGTGATTACATTATAATACAAAAAGACATTTACTCTGTGCTGTATCCGAAGCTCTGCTGTAGATTTTGCTTCTGACTTAAAAGACAGTCATGTAACTTAATGATTACATAGTACACACTATGTCATATGGAGCAAATACAAGCAGGAACACCACCAGGCACAAAGTGGGTTGTTTAATTAGAAGAAAAAAAAAAAAAAAAGGAGAAAGAAAAGAAGCCTGTTCAGCTCTTTGAGACCGCATTCGTGAGTCCCTCCAAAAGCCACTTTCAAGCTATCCTGCTGGCTGCAGGCAGCTCCTTGCAATGCCAATTGATGAGTGCAGAGCCAGGCTTAAAATCCACCCCTGCACTGCATTTTTCCCAGCTGTCTAACCACTTTCTGCATAATTTTCTAGATATGCTGGATCTTAGTATGTGGCATCTAACTGTCCTTGTGCCTCCCTGGAGACTGCAGGAAGCTCACTCCATGCTCTGGATTACCATTCCAGAAGCAGGCTTCCAAAAGCTGGAATTTCATCCACTAATTACAAGGGGCTTCACATCAGTATTGGATTTGTTCCCAAGTAAGACTAGACATGCACAGGTACAGAGCAATGCTACATGATGCAAGGCACAGGATGTGCAATAATAATAGTTCTGGAGTCTTTACCAGAAAAGCTAAATTGCCTTTCTGAAGAACATCTCTCAAATATTTATATCTTTATTATAGTGCTTGGTTTTTGCTGTGGGTTAAATGAGTCAGTGTGGCACTTCCCAGAATTAATGCAAAATCTAGAAATCTAAATGCTTGAATATTCACCAAATGACTAATAGTAATCTCTACTGATCAGGATAATAAAGTGATCTAGAAATGGAGGTTTGCATTTTCTTGGCATTATCAGTGCTGGTTTTCTTGCTCAGTGAAAACACATGGCTGGAGGCCAGGGGTACAGAGTGAAATAGATGATGACCATTCATTCATTTTTTCTACCTGGGCTAGTCAGTGATTTTTCAACTCCAAATTGAATTTTAGAAACTTCAACAGCTCCTTCACAGAGGCACAAAGAAGTAAAGAAACACCAAAAAATTCTTGCAAAATATTTAATGATTGGAAAATACTAATTATAGAATCTTCCTGTAGAAACATGCACAGCCTTTTCAAAAAGGTTGAATGCAAAAGTGAGTGGCCACGAACCCATTCAAGTGTGTGTGTCCTCACAAATAGAGCACTAACTATTCTGACATAGCTCTTTTGCCTAGTAGGGCAGTTCCACATTTCATAAAATTTCAGTTTTCACAAGCCTAGAGCAAAACCAATTAGAACAAAATGGTTCAGTATCCTGCTGCCTAAAGCACTCAGGATGTTGGAAAATCATATTCAAAACCTTTTTCTGAATCAAGAGGAGCAAAAATATCCAACTGCCTTTCTGTGGGAAGCATTAACTAAATACTTCTAAACACCAGAGTGAGCTAGAGAGTGAAAGCAATAGTTTCTCTCATTTTTTGAAAGACTTTGATTTGAGCTCAGTGGGGAGTAGAACAATTTCTGAATTTGCAGCCTTTCAAAAGACAGGATAGTTGGTTTTCTGCTTAGGACCTTGCTGGATTTAGCACCTATCTGTGCTAAAATCTACCCATTGGTCTTCTGTCAGGAAAGATTCAGGACATTTAATGCTAGTTGTTAACTTAGAGCTGTTAAAATTCGAGATTTATGTGCAGACTCAATAAAGTGGGGTCTCTGTGATTAACTCAGTATGTTTGGGATATGAAAATGAGATCCTCTTAGTGCTGAGATAAACCACATATGCATTTAGTGACATTCCATTAAAGGAATCCTGCATTCTGTGCATTACATTGCTTCAGTGTCCATGTGTATTCAGAAACCCATCCAGCAGTTTTTGTTCCATTTTGCCTGAAAAATCAGGAATGAAAAACCAAAACCAAAACCCAAACCTAAACCAGAAGATTAAAATGAGTGTTTTTTTTCTAAACTGCGGGGTTGTGGGAAAAAGCACACTGAGAATCCTCTTACAAAATGTTTGATCCCACATCCAGATCTCTCATTTCTCTCAGCAAAAGTAGGAATACTAACCGTAGAAATTTAAAAGCTGCAACTTGATTTTAGCATAGTTGAAATAAGAGCAATAATTTTGCTGTGGTCACTACAATTTCACTTGGCAAATGTTAGTATTCATGTCAAAATTGAGAAACAGCAGTTTCAATGCTGGTTTGTGTTTCTAATGTTCTAGTTTTGATAACATGCCTGTGTTCTGCACCGGAAAAACGTCTGAACTATTAAACTTTGTTATTTCACAATACAGTCTAAGTATGAATGAAGGTGCTTGAAGAGGTTATTTAACCAACGTCCACATCAGACTTGAGACAAACCTTTTTTAATTAGCTGTCAAGTTAGCATAGATATAATTTTGATGTTTTTATAAGCAAAGGTCATTAAAAGTCTACTATGATCTCTGTGGGATTTTATTGATAATGGGTAAGAAAATAAATAGTGCTGTAATCCATCCAGGTTCCATGGGGAATTCAATAATATGGTATTCAAAAATATTTCATACAGTGATCCATAATACAGCTATTTTCCATAGCTTCTAGATAAACAATAACAGAGGCCAGAAACTCTAACAACTATGTTGGCTCAGTTTAAGAACAACCTTTCTATCTATCTACTCCATCATTAACTATTCAGACATGTTAATAAAAGGTGAAATAATTAAATAGTTTAACATAAACAATGTAAAGCATGGTATGGACTATATAGTCATTCCTTTAAAATCAAACAGGAATGCACAAATGCCTTGCTGTGAAGCTAGTTACCACTGTCAGTATAGTTTATGTTCAGACTGTCAATAAGAAAGTATATTTGAAAACAAATCTCATTTAAGTTACAAATACTTTCAAATTTTGACATTTGAATGGACTGCTTTGTCACTGCTGCAGTGCTGATTTAATGTAATCAGAATTATAGAGCAAACTGATTGCAAGGCTCATCCTTCAGTTAAATTACAAAAACACAGTTTAGTTTAGTTTGGGGTTATCCTGTTTTATGCCCCAAGGACCTTGGTAATCAAATGGAGGGAACCTTTAAAATGAGGGAGGCTAAAACCAGGAACTGTTATGCATTCTTTAAATCTCATGGCATTCATCTAGTGGTTATCCTCTTGGAATAAGATAGCATCAGCTGAGCCAAGAGCACATATGGTATCAGCTGATTTGACCTGTCAAAAATTTCAAAATGTATACAAAAAAAGATTAAAATCTACTCATTAGTCCTAATGGAATTTAATTCAGCATTTTAACATTTATATTTAACTGGAGTAAGATACGAAGATAAAGTTTTTTGAAGTATTATTACTCCTAGCATGGAAATGGTTTTAAATGTTAATTTAAAATTAGATGCTTTAAATACTTATAAAAATTTGCATTCAACCATTCATTTGTATATGCTTTCTAGCAATGCACAAATCCAAAAGAGATTGTTTCAATTGATAAAGATGCCAATGGAAGAGAATACTATGAACTGCAATGGTGCATCCAGCTGGGCTTCAACCTTAATTACTATTGAAGCCTTACCACATTCCCTATTAAATTCTGCTTTTATTACCAGTCATCCAAATCCAAATACTTTCAAGTAGATATATAGATATAGATGGGAGCTATTATGAAGGATACCCGTCAGATCTACTAAAGCTAGATTTCAGCAGGTCCTGACTTTCTAGTGTTTTACAAGAGTTAAATTCAGAGCAGATTAGTTGGGTGCTCTGCTCATGAGAAACAAAAAGGCCAACTGATTAATACAGTTACATTCTCCGTTACTGAGAAAAAGGGCAAGTGAAACTTGATCAAGAGCCATTCTTCAAACACGTCTAAAACAAGAAAATACTATTGCTATTGTGACCTAAGATAACTTTCATTCGGTGTTGAGTCCTATTCATTTACAATGTTTAAACTCAATCAGCATATACACAAGAAAACAAAGGACCCCATCCATCTGGGGTAAATAAGGTTAATACTGCATCCCGGATGAAAAGTAATCTTATCAGATCATGACCTATTTTCTCTGGAGGTTCTTGATTAATATCCAGCTTTATACAACATAACTCACTACAGTATCATGTTGCGCCTGTTTAACAGCATGTTCAGGTACAAGTGCTACTGATAACCAAAGTCAAACCAGCCTGGGGAGGTTCCTAAGATAAGTAAGATGTTTTCATGTGACAATTTTTTATCCTTTCAGTTTGCTCCTCCGCTGTGGAAGAAGATTACTATTTAGCCCAGCATCTGAGCAGTCTGGTGTGGAACACAGATACGTGTCCTTCAGTACCCAAATGTACTAGCATGGTTGTTTCTGGGATTGTACGGTGAATCAGATCAGTGTCAAAATACACACCAGTTTTTGGTTGCTGCCTTTTCCTCCATCTTGGAAAAAATTTTATTTGGTTCCCATCCAGCTCACATTGCAACCACCACAAATGGCTTTGCCAACAAAACTGGGAGTGCGGCACACAACAGCAACGGCCAATCACAAGGGGACAAGGGGGCAGCAATACTTCAACCAGTGTTGTCGTAAGAACTTTTTAATGTCAAACCAAAGTGACTTTCAAGAAAAGTCACATTTAATTCTTATAATAACAGGAGAGTCCCACAGAAATCTTGTGGATGAAACTGTGTCCAGCCTATTTTTATTTATATCCCAGGGTTCCTTGTTCCATGTGCAGGGAAGCTACACTACCTGCAGTCAGTCCCAGGAACAGAATCACCAGACTGTAGTATTTTTCCTAATTTCCAGCTCTATTCCGTTCAAGCACACAATCAGCAGTGCCCCATCCTTGGACCTTGGTCTGATGTCAATATAAGTGGAGAATGAGCAAAATTATTAATCTGAGGATTTTACGTAAGGCTAGACACCTCTCAGAAATGTAATGTATCTGACTATTTTTAAGACTCATTCTGGGAAATGAATTTACAACTCCTGAAGGACTACTTCAAAACGTTTCCCACAAGGGACACAGTACACTTAGTGACTTAGTGCTTTTACATACAAGAAAAGTATGTTCTGATTGTGTCTGTTGACAGGAGGGCAGAGCTGGTTTATCATGCCAGCTTCTGAATTCCCTTTGACTTCAGTCTGACTGAGCAAGGAAAGTGTGTCCTTGGACAGGAACATTAACTGGCACTTGGCAAATTAATGAGGAATAGTAGATGAAAAAAACCAATAGCTTGCATGTAGAATTACAGACCATGGAATGGAAGAAGTCCCTCCCCCAACAGCATGACAATGGATGTAATCATAATACGTGCTTTCTATAGAAAAAATTTACTCAAACAAGCAACTTATTTTTGCCCTATGGTGTATTTTTTTTGCATCCTTTCCATCATAGTGTATTAGGAATTAATGTTGGCAAAAGTTATTTCCTGTTCTACCATCCCAACTAATAAAGTATTGTCAAGCCCATCTCTTTTAACACAAGCTACCCCTCTATTAACTGCTTGGAAAAGTTCTTATTTACAAACTCCTCCGGCCATAGCAAACTGGTGGCTGGAGGGGATCAGGGACTTCGCCACACCAGGGAAGCACAAACAGAAACAGCTACTTTTTCTGCTTGTTAATTGTAAAGATGGTAACACCATGCCAAAATTTATTAAAAATAAATGGCATTAGTTTAAAAAAAAAAAAAAGAAAAAGAAAAAGAAAAAAAAAAAAAGGTCTGGAGATTTTCCAGAGACCCTTTTAGCTCATCTTTCAATGCACTGAGTGGTTTTACAGCTAAATGTGTTAGGTTATTCAGCTAATTGGCAACTAGGTAAAGTAACTTTTCCTTTCTGGATAAAGAGTCAAATTTGGGAATTTGGTAAATGTTCAGTGAAACACACATTATATCTGACTTCAGATGTTCAGCTTAAAGCTTTTTTTTAAGTAAGGAAGATTCAGATGTCTTAATCTGCTAAAAAGAGACACCAGCATTCTGTTGGTATCATTTTAATTGCCACAACACAATCATTAAATTTAAGGGATGATACGCAATAAACAAATCAGCAATAGCAGTGTTAGTAGTTCCTTCTACTTCCTGTTAGGTGGTACTGTGATCAACTCTCTTGGTTTCTCTCTTAGAGAAACTTCTTCCTTTTTATTTAGTCCCAGACCAATAATGAAATCTGAAAGCAAAAGGTGTGAAATCCCAGTGCTTGGAAATCAATATCAAAGCTCTTAAGGTTTTAGTGGTGTTGGTCTACAGCCTATAGTTTGAAGTTTCTCATCACTTCAGTCTAAGAATGGCATTTCTCTAATCAGTCAAGTTCCCTTTTTACTTTTATCAAAGGCAGCAAAAATTGGCCCTATCTGATTGTAAACGATAGATGACTGCAAAGAACTGGAAATAAAAAAGTAATTCCTCTATTTCTTCATTTTCATAACAGTATTGCCTGTTTCTGCAGCCAGTAAACACTGGTGTTCAACACAGAAGTCAGTATACGTTACATTTATATGGGCATATTTGGCATACTTGGGAAGAACTTCTGATTCTTTTTCCAAGAATTAATTACTGCTTGTCTGAAAAGTACATGTCAGTCAAAAACAACAAATTCCCACCAGAATTCTGCTAAGGAAACATTATATTCAGTATTATCATCATTATCATCAGAAGAATTTTTTTACCTTCATGACAAACCAGATTGGGAAACCTACAAATTAAGGGCTTGACAGTGACAAAACTGTTGCAGCTACACTGACTTCTACCAAATGTGGCTCTTTTCTTTTGATGTGAAGTCAGAAGAAATGTACCTCAAATCCAACCTCCCAGAATGTGTGCAGAACTCCTTAAAAATATGTACCACATCCATTAATATGAAACAAAACATGACTGACACTTTAAACACTACACATTTACAAGTCATATATTTAGGAGTCTAAGGATACTGACAAGTTCATGATGGGACTGAGGTACTCTCATTAAAGTGCTCCATCCTTATAAATTTACTGAATTTTTGCAATTACAGGTAGTATTAGAGCAAATAATCTTAATTTGATGTGGTTGAAATGAATATGCAAACCATAGGGTGTGTCTAAAGAAAGTACTTCACTGTGTTAAAATGAAAATTTAACACAGTGAAGAGGAAGAGGAAGAAACACAGAAGAGGAAGAAACACCACCAAACAGATAATTCCTGGAAGTTATACACATACATGCTCTGAAAACATAAGAAGCAGGAGTCCAGGGAGGTGGTCCTCACATGACCTACTGCCAAGCACAAGTGTGTTCCCTCTGTGACAGCCCGTAGGGATATTCAGTATGTTTTGGTAAGACCCATCATAAAGGGAACTTACTCAAACCCAAATGCTTACCCACTGTGCATACATTAGTAGGCATCTTGGTGTGGAGGTAGCTTGGTGTGCAAAAAACTGAATGTCTGAAAAAGCTAGGCTGAGTCTCTCCAAGACATAAGTGGTGTCCAGCCAATCTTCATTAGCATTCTTCAAGCTGCAGTTGGACATAATAATTTTCTTCTATTCGGTCAGTTTATTTTCCTTCTTCTTGACTACAAAAATTATCACTCTTGTCCTTCCCAGAACTTATTTTTTCTCCAACTCCATCATCACAACAGTTCATTCTCACCACAAATACAGTAAATGTGTTTTGAGATCTCTCTCTTATCACTTAACTCCGCTTTCCACTGTAGAAGCAATAATGGGATCAGAAGGCACCTGAGAGAACTCCTAGGAAAGTCAATAGTTCATAACTGATTGCAAAAGGAGCTGGGGCCAGATGAGAGGTTGCAGTCTTAGAGGAATGCACGCTGACCATTTTGTCCACATGTGGTTTTACTGTTCAATGGATATGCACCATCTGTTTATACTGGATCAGCATTCCTCCCTGCCACCCTCCATCCTCCCACCCCACCTCCATAAGCTTATAGTGCAAACATGAAATCTGTATTTTGGATCCAAGATGGGACTGAGGTTTACAGAAACCAGTAGCTAGTTCAAATGCAAATAGCAGTAGATCCAGGAATCAATCTGGCTGATGGTGATTGACAAAAGCCAGTGGTCCATCTTCAGGTCATCACACAGCTAGTGATACATTAGCCCTGGCACAAGAGAAGTTCTACACAGCAGTAGAGCCAGTATCAACAGAACAGGCCCTGATGACCTGAGGATGCACGTACTGGTCATTAGGTAGCCAAACTGCAGAGCCAGATGCTATCCAGCATCAGTGAAACTGTCATGTCTAGCTCACAAAGCTTTAGGTATTCAATAAATCATTCTGAGCCAGTCAACCGAAGGGCAGAGCTCTACAGACACCTTCAGCAAGAAAAGTTGCCAAATGGGTACAAATATGTTGAACAGCATGCCCCCACGTATAGATGTCTGGCATCTCTGGTGCTACTGTCACTAGATGGAGCAAAGAACTCCTCTTTTCAACTAGCCACGCAGAACCAGCGTATAAATAATGTGGATATAGTGAGGTACCAAACCGAGTTCCCTTCACGTACATCACAACACCTTCCTACAGTCCTGAATGTCAGCAAAGTCACTGACCTAAACAAATGCCAATAATGGTTATTTCCACAAATAATAATAAGAAAGAGGTTTTCTCTTCAAATTCTTGGTTGTGTTCCTTCCTTCAGCTTTGTTCCAATATGCCATGCAGCAATTAGAACTGTAAAAATAAAGAGGAATTGCTAGGGGGAAAATTTTCATGGTAAAAGATCTGGGATGTTCTTACCTGAAGATATGAGCTATAGCATCTAGGAGTCCCAGCAATATTACACACACCCCCTCCCCTTTCTCGCATAAATTAAAACTAACTATAACATAAATTAAAAAAAGACTGTGGGTTATATTACATAAACTTGCTCCATGACACCTTTTTTGTCATCATGCATTTCAAACACACAGTTTGAAAACAAGCTGGCACATTTTATAATTCAATAGCGTCAAAATAATGCAATAAGATTCAAAAGCCCACAGCCTGCTTATAAAGATTTCAGAAAGATCTAATTATCACTGCTTTGTGCTATCAATCAATATGCCACAGTGCAGCATCCTCTGCCTTAGTCGAATTGCCTGGGAATAAGGTTCACTGCTTTGTGTGCTACTGACATAGGTACCGAACAATGTAGGTGGTGAAAATTGCCATATGGTCAATATTAAATGAAAGTTGCTCTGCTATAAATCAAAGAATGGTGCTGGCTGTCACCACTGGAAATACACAGTCACTTTCCAGAAGGGCCAAAGGCTGCTACTTGTTTTGGTTTTGCACTGGGCTAAAGATCAAAAACTAATATCCTAACCCTCACGCAAAAATATATATTACAATGGTAAATTAAACATTGTATCTATTTGCTTATTCTACCTGTTTCCACAGTCCTGTCTGCTAGCTCTAACTAAATCTCATTCCTCTGACATATGCCAGTATGCCAGTCACTGAAAGTTGTCCTACAGAGAAGAAAACTTCATAATGACATGTAAAGAAAAGGAATATTTTATGAAATGAACAATTTCAACTTCAAGGTAATACAACCAATAAGAAAAGTCTCAATTTCCAAATATGTCACCACAGGAACCTTAAATCTTATCAAACTGGAATTTGTAGAATGCAAAAATTCGAAGTGTCTAATAAATTTAGAATCCTGTATAATATATTGGAGAGTGTTCCTCCTCTCTGTGACATAAATATGGCTCACCACTGCCATCGATAAAATGATTTCCTCATCCTGTATTGTTACAGGATCTCTCACCATGTGAATAACTGTTCCCTCCCTCATGAAATAGAAAACTTGCACCTCTTTGTACAGAATGCACAAAACAGAGGGCAGATTTGGAAGCTCTGCAGGTCAGAACTAGATAACAGTAAATGTTGTCTGAGTCAAGTTGTGGGATTGGGGAAAGCACTTTCTGCAGTGTTTCAGCACATCAACATCAAATAGATGTTTTCAGACAGCCTTTTAAACACCTTCTCACAGCCCTCTCCAGAGCTAGGAAGTTGCTTGGCAGCAGCATTAAGCAACATGACGTTGCATTATTTTAAGGATAAGAACAACACCCTTCACTCGTGGATTTCAGCCTGTTCTCAAACATAAGAAAGGACTGTTCATCGTGGGACAGTACAGGGCACCCTCCTGGGACACCGGTGTCGGGTGACCACAGAAGACAAAGCGCTGTCATCAAGGCAAGGGAACTATGAGAAGAGAGAGGATTTGGGGTGCATCAGAGGGTGTCAGCAAGGACGTGTTTCCCAAACTTATCTAGCAGGCTGCTTACTCACAGGACTTTTGTTCATGGTGATGAAGTGGCCTGTCCATAGTGGCATAGGGCCCTCAGAAACATATGGCCAAGAGCTTGAAAAAAGATGTTCACTGTGAGCAACACGGGGACTTCTCAGCACGGCACACAGAGATGCCCCCCGAGTTCCACTTGTTCAAAAAGACAGCAACAGAGAGATGCACAGAAATATCCATATGCACACACAGCTCATACAGCAGTACAGAAACACCTCTCTACAAACTCCCTTCACCTCCCAACGCGCACAAACCCTTCTGTACCCATGAAGACACAACTGAGGCCGTTCCCATACTCGACCAAGGAGAGCAACAACAGCAACGGAGCAGCCCAGCCTACACGCAAAAGGAAGAGCTTCATGCTCCAAGCCACATACTAAAGACAGACCAGGAAGAGGACAAAAAAAGGTGCAGGATAAATGCCATTACAGCAGTTTTAAAGGAGAGGAACTTGAAGAGCTTGGACCACTGGAAAGTAGGAAAACACACAACCTTGTGGAGCTCAGGAGAGATTTCACTGCCCTTCAGCCTTGTACACTTGGCAAATGCCCACGGCTGCCTCTACCTAAAGGCACTCTGGACCTGTGAAATACTATTAAACACTTACAGGTTGTCATAATGTTAGCTGACACTCAGCTACACATTCTGTGTGGCTAAATGCCACACCATCCACCCAAATAATTTAAAAAAGCAAACAAATTATACAAACAAGAAAAACACAGAAAATTCCTCTTACCTGGTAGCATGTGATTTCCTACTGAGAAATGCAAACTACAATGTAAACCAAGACTACCCATTTTTTATTGAAGAACAGAGAACAGTCTCTAAAAATTCACACCTGCCTGTGAGACTGTTAGATGTTAGTTTGCTACGGAGAAAATGAAATTTGACAGCTAAGTGAGCTATGATCAAACTTCTCCAATAGTGAAAAAGCATGAAGACCATAAACCAGAACACTACAGTATTCATATGACATCATAGGGTTTGAAATTAAAATGTAGACCAACTGTTGGCACACTAAATGGGGAAATGAGAGACTTTTTATTGGCAGATCTTATGAATGTTTTTCATATAGAAAAATTCAGCTTTTACAAACAATACAATATGAACAAAGTATTAGAATACAAAGACGTTTTGGAGTCCCATGTGCTAAAAGATGGACTTTGTTTCTCATGTGGCTCATTCCTTCAATGTTAAGATAAAGACATGGATAGATCAATAGATAGCTAGATAGGCAGGCAGGCAGGTTTTTCCTAAAAAAACCCACATTTCCTTGAAATGCTTTTGGTAAAATTACAGCAATACAACACCATAAATTTGGCAAATTAGTAACTTTAGCATATTGTGTCAAAAAAAAAATTTGAAAAGATCAAACCATTTATATTTAATAGTTTGTTCATAAACCCCTCACAATTTTATTCTTGAATTCCCCAAATATTCTCATGTAAATCAGTTTTCTCTGACACAAAAGCAAAGCTGTGTTTTGCTTCACCCTTTATTAAAAAATAAAAGACCTTGCCATTATAGACACATCATTCACACAGTGCCATTCCAGTATCTACACTTCAGAAGCGGCGTTGCCTGGCATCCCCTTGTTCAAAAGAGAAGTGATGCCAATGTTTTGGCAGTGAACGTGTTCAAATCAGCAATCAGACACTACAGAAGAGGAAAGGTATGGAAGGACAAATATTGGGACTCTACTATGTTAGTTTGGTTTGGGCAATCACTGACCTATTAGAAGATCCGCCCGTAGTGCTCTTGAGGGTAGAAGATAAGGCAATCAGTCGAGCTTGAGCAACAACCTGAACTCACAGTGACGTATCAGCACTGTCTGATACCGATAATTATTATGACATCTGGTGGGTTTGATCTGTATTTTCCCAAAAATCCTTCAGTATGAACAAAAATATTATTTTCAGTATGAAAATAATATCATATTACCCTTACTTGCACTGCATTTGTCATATGATAGTTCAACTCTTAAAACAAATGAAATATCTTAAACATTCCTAGAAAGAGTCTGTCATACCTGCAGTCAGACCAAAAAAGTAAAATTGGAAAGTAGGATCTCATCTTCCTCTTGGGAAGAAATACCTTAGAGGGGGGCGAACGGGGGGTACTTCCTCCCTTGCGAAGGTACTGATGAAACATAAATCCATGCAGGCTTCTTCCTTGTGCTGAAAGAAACAAACAGCTGTGTTCCACTTCAGTAAGCAATATATTAAGAGTTGGGAGGGTGGGGGTGGGCGGAGGGATGACCTAAAGATGTCCCTTGCTCCTAAGCACTTTTTGTAAAATGAGCCAACGTAAGTTTCAAATCTATGTATCTCAGTTATCACCCTAACTCTCCTCAAAATCCCATGGCAGTGGTAAATTACAATTTCTAGGAGGAAAAACTAGCATTGCTTCCCAGAAACTCTAAAAAATGCTATATTTGGATTAGAGTAGCCACCTCAATTAAGTACTTTAAACAATATTTACTATGGAGGCAGCGGGTAGAACAGATATTCCTAATGGAAAAATTGCAGCCCTGTAATTAATCTATGTCAAAGTTCTCCTACCCCCAGTAGAAATAGTTTAGAAAGAATGATTAAAACTTTAAAATGCTATTTAATAAGTGTCCAATAATAAAACTGGATGACTTCCAAGCTCATAAAACATAAGGACTGCAAGACCTGGAACTTCACTGTGCAGTGCAGAATCTGCTGGAAACAGCAGCAGGGATGCGAGTGATCCTTCCGTGTGCCAAGAGGATGCAGCTGCTGGGAGGCTGCTCTCTGCTCAGACAACTTTGCCCACCAAAGAAGAGAATACCACAGGTTAAAAAGACGATGGGGCAGTTGGGGTATTATGCTTTTCACAGTTCGGAAAAGAGATGGCTTTTTGAACACAGAATTTATTGATGCTGTAAATAATGGAAGACCATTCTAATGGATGTTAGCAAAAACTGAGAGTGAATACCATATACACAAAGGTTAATAGTAATATTTCCTCTGTATCAGTAAAGTACAGGATAAAACTTTATCTCAGTGTCTCTATTACAATAAACCAATGTATAGCACTTTGTAATTCGACTAAGCATAGAGATAAGTATCACGGTCAGGTAAGCAGTTTAGCCAAAAGCGGGATAACACGTGACTATCAGAGGTTGAAGTCAAGAAAAATCCACGTCAACATCCCACATTCTCTGTAGAGGTTATTCCTTAGAATTGGTAGTGCCTCATTGTACCTCTCTGGAGAGATAAGGACCACTTTGAATGACGCTTATCAAGGTTTGCAGATTTCTGAATCACTTCTGAATCAGTGAAGACAGAATGAATACTAGAAGTATTATGAAGGGATGGTGAAGTGTATCTTACCTACATGGATGTGGTTCCAGTGGAACGGAGCAGAAAAGGAGACACTGCGTATTTTTTACATTGAGTTAGATCATGCCTTGCATAAAACACTCTGACCACAGATACTTCATCTGGATAACAGGATAAAAATTTCCCCATTCCTGAATTCATTCTCTTTATACTTTTAAAATTACAGGATACAACATTTACTTTTCTTAAATGAGTTAGCCTTCTTCTGACGTGTCTGTAAGTTGAAAAAATCGGTGTTCCAGCATTTCAACATGGTATTATTCTCTACAAACATTTGGCACACAGAACAAGTGACAGAAGATAACATTTAATTTGTCATACTGTGAATTAATTGCTTTTAAAGGGAAATAGTGATTGTACATCTGTATCTGGAGTTTTGGCTTTGTTTTTACCTGAAGAGCTTTAGCTGTGTCTTTTAAATAGCTTACTGTCTTTGCATAGAGCAGACACAGAATTATGGATGAGTTGATGCTACAGTCTCTCCCAGAAGGCCTATGCATCACAGTACCCCAGGCAAGCCCATCAGAGGTTTTCAACACATCCTCATAGGAAAATATTTTAAATTCTGTAAGATCTGTGTCCAGATGAAAAGTCAATAACAGATAATGTGCTCTGGACACAGAAATGTAGCATCACCTGGGGGGATAGGAAGTATAAGTTGCTTTGGAATCTCAGCTGAAGGGCCCCACACTTTATTAAACCTGGAGTTGTGAGTGTGTAGGTGTTGGATTACACACATCAATAGGAAGAGAATGATTTCTGGAGGCACTTACGGAGAGATTTTGAATTATGGTACTTACCAGGCCCCAGGGAGCATTTTGGCAAGTTTTTGAAATGCACTCATGAATTCCTCATGCGCTTTTTGGAGACAGCTACAACGAGTGAAGAAGCATGGAGGCTCGAATGACCCTTTGCTGTTTCATCACATGTGATTTCCAGTGCAAAAACAGGACTTCTCAGAGCAGCAACATGTACAGCCTGTAGAGCACAAGTCCTTGCTGTCAGTGGGGGACACGTCCCATGGCCTCTAAGAACTGCCTGTGACTCTGGGGTGAAATCCTGGCCACATTCACATCATCGAAAAATTCAAAAGGTTTTACGGGACCAGTATTTCATTCTGTTGCTTTGGGTAGCATCTGAATTCAATGTTATCTGAGCTGAAACAAGATGCAAACAATTAAAATGTGAAGAATGTATTCAAGGGGGAGAGATCTTGTTCTGAGAAACCCCCATCAGGTAAAAGAACAAGCGCTAGAGTACATGATTTTCTAAAGATAAGGAGAGGGATTCTCCATCTCCAGGCATTCTCAGAACAGATTAGACAAACATCTGTCAGAAATGGTTTAGCTGCAGTTATGCTGCCTCAGGGTTAGCAGCTAAATATCTGGAGGCCCTTCCCAGCCCCATTTCCTATTACAATCTCTCTGTAGGCAAACACATGTGTATGGTTCTGGGAGAGGAGGTCCCTGGTGAGAATGAGCAGCTCAGCATTCAGTCAAGTCACAAGAGGAACTATTTATGTTCGCTCTCCTGTGGCGTCTCTTTAAGGCTGTGCTGTAGCTGGTTTTGTTGGGCAAAAAAGCAAGCTCCTTCTGACTCTCTCACAATTCAGTACAATATTCTGGCACTAAGCGCTCAAAAGATGGTCCATGGCTCTACCAAAGATACTGGTTTAGTGATTCTACGTAACTGTTTCAGAACCAGAATCATTCTCCAGGATTGGCTGGTAATTAAAGAAAGATAATGTGAAGCTCAAATATAAGACAGATACTATCAATAGAATAAACATCCACTAGTCAGAGAGAGTGTCAAATTCTACAGTATAATTTCTTCTGGAATAACTGCTGGCACATTAATCACTAAAGCACTGCCATCTTCCAACAACAGAGACATTAGATTTCAATCTCCTGTAAAGTGAAATTTATGCATTGGTACTGTGTTTGTACTGCTTTGCTGACTGAACTGAACTTAAAGTCCAGTAGAGTGTTTTCACTTGATGATGCACCTTGATACATTTAAAGCTGTCATAACGGAAACGTCTATGGACATATTAAATTTGCTGCATGTTCTCTTCAGCAGACAAGTCATTGAGTATCTGACTGTACTATCCAAAGGGGAAAAAAGAAAAAAGCCATGAAACTAGACTCTATTTGCTTTAGTTTGGTTTTATATAAGAAGTCAGGAAACGAAACAGCAAACAAAGTCATATGGAACAGTCATGTCAGATTTCTGACTTAAAGATGTGTCTTCTTTTAACCAGCAACTTGATAATTAAAAGAAATTAAAACTAACTTGACTCTATTTCCACAATATAGCATTAAGTAAGCTACTGCTGTCAAGCCAGTGGTCTGTTTAAGCTAAAATCATAGAGGGCAAAAATATCTATCAAACTAGGTACTTGCACTGCCTAACTATCTGCTGCCTCATGCAAACAAAGTAGAAACCAGGGCTAAAAGTGAATGGGCAACAAACTTCTATAAGCATAGGAAGAGCTATTAGGCTCTGAACACGGATCTTTGCCTATATTTTTTTTTTGGTTGGGAAGCTGCTGGGAACTAGTCATATAAAGCTGCTAAAAGCATGGTAACTTCATAGTTAGTGTACTTGCTGCAGAGAATTCCAGGTTACTGTAATCTAGTCCAGAAGAACTTCTCTGTATTTTGCATTAATAGTTCACTGGATTAAAGGTAAAGCATGTCCCCTGTGCAGCCAGAGCAATGAAACAAGTGTCACATACGCGTGTGAGTTGGTTTTCATTTAGTTCCTATATCTCTGTGAGACTAGTTGCTGCAATATAGAATTTCCCTTGCACTTGGCTAGTTACCTCTGCAAGTAAAATGTAGACATACCTGAAGCAATACTTCAGGAAGCAGGAAACAAGTTGCCCTCCCTCTTTTGTAATTACTGACTCATGAGAAAGACTTAAACTGCAGATAAAGCCATATTTTTAGGAAGCATATTCCCACAGGGCCAAAAGCTTTTGTTAATACTGTATGTGTACAGTACAGCTGGTTGTTATGTAAGTGTTTTTAAATTATTAAGCCTTCAAGATAAGGATTTGCTCAGAGGAATCTTCCACTGGATAATATTTCAAAAGAAATTGTTTCATTTTAATTCTGCAAATAAAATTTCTTCTTCATTTCTCCCTCAACCAAACCTACAAATCCTAGAGCCAGACAGTGGGGTAGGAAGAAGTCACTCTTTCAAATCTGCCAAATGATGAAGTTACTCGATATAAGCAGTACAAAAGGGAACTTACTGATATTATTGTGTTATTGGAGTGGGTAGAGATACATTAAGGTTGCTTTTAAGATTATCCAGATAAAGTATCAAGGGTGTGAAGGTCTTAAAAGGAAGTAACAGAAACTCATATGGCAGTAAAAGCCATTTTATTATAATTTGGCCTTTAAAAGACAGCTGCTTATTAGACAAGCTACATGCATTTTTATATGCTGAGATACATTTGCATTCTTTTCATTAACAAGTATTATTGACAATACTATATCCCTACATTACTGCATCAATAAATGCTTTTAAAAACTAAGGTGTAAACATAGGAAAAATTTATCTTTTATCATGGCTGCTTTTCCACCAAAAAGCAGTAATTGAATAGCATCAGCAGTAACCCTAGAAACATCTTTCTGAAAAGCACTATATCTACTCTGTCCCACAAAACTACAGAAAAACACAATTCTACATAGCTTACATTGAACTTTTCATGATGACTTTGAAGTGCGTGGTGCACAGTCAAAAACAAAACAAACCCACCTTGCTCCTCCTGCCAAATTAACTTGAGAAGCATCAACAAGAACTTCCACAGCTGACTCCCAATTCAATCAGGCACCATGGCAGCAAAGTTTATTCCATAAGCAACTGACAAATGGAAAATGCTTTTCTGAAGCCAAAAAGGTCAAACAGAAAATGAGTAAGGCTTCCTGCAGCTCAAATGTGAAAACAAGTTTATCTCATGTGCTTTCTGAACGGCTGTCCCAGCTGCTGTTTATACCCTCAGCCCCCTAAGCCCAGCTGCTCATCACCTATTAAGCCCGTCTCAGCTCCTCCTTGGAGTTCTCCTGACTTGTTAGCCTGCATTACCAGCTTGTTGGCAGTCAGGGTACCGGGTGGCTGCTTCCCCTCTGCATTGCCAGCAGTGGTTGCTGGGCTGAGTGCTAGTATCAGCCAAGACTGCTTGCCATATGCTTCAGAGGGAGTAGTGCCAACCACAAGTGTTAAAAAACCATGAGATCACATCACAGTCATGAGAACTAAACCAAAAGAATGACATGGGATTTTCTGCATGTTTTAGTGTGAAAAGAAAGTAATATTTTCAATGGTTTTATTCTCTGCCCTTCAACTTAGAAAGCAGCCCAGAACAGTAGCGTTGTACTGGCCAGTCCCAAGAAGTTCTTCACAGAGAGGAACCGGAACAGATTGCCCAGAGAAGCTGTGGATGCCCCATCCCTGGAAGTGTTCAAGGCCAGGCTGGATGAGGCTTTGAGCAACCTGGTCTAGTGGAGCTAGATGGTCTTTGAAGTCCCTTCCAACCCAAACCATTCTATGATTCTAAGAAGTGCCAGATTTCAGGAGCTCAAGACTCACAGCTTTTACAACTGGGACTGCTCAAAAGTCAAGCCATCCTATCACATTTTGAGACACATGTATCCAATTCACACTTACTAAATCGTTTATCAGTCTAAGGAGTGTTGATGGTACCCACTATATCTGTAACTGTAAAGTTTTTTCCAATCTGAAGAACCAGACGCAGAATTGATATGCTGCCTTCCTGTATAAAGATTGTCTTGTGTTTCCTCACATGTAATCAAAATATAAAACTATACATGTCCCTAACCAAATCCCTCTGCACTACCTAGCCAAAACTGTCTTCAAGTTCTTAGAGCAGCAAGAACTTCTAGCATTAAGATGCTGCCAAATTCTAATTTCTTTCTCAACCTGTTGTAGACAATCTTAGATCCACTGAAGTCAGAGATTTTTCCCAGGGATTAAACATGCTCGTAGGTTCACCCAGTAATGTCATGAAACAGAAAGAATGGAGCTTAACAGATGTTCAGTGAAGCAACTGGAGGGGAAAAAAAAAAAGGCAAACCTACTTTACATTTTTCAGGAGTGTCAAGGTAAAATATGAAATGGAGGACACTAAGGAAGAATAAAACCCATGAAAAGGAGATACTGATATCACAAGAATGCTTTACTGAGCACAACTGACACTCGTGAGACCCTACCTGGAGTGCTGCATCCAGCTGTGGAACCCTCAACATCAGAAGGATATTGACCCGTTGGAGCGAGTCCAGAGGAGGCCACGAAGATGGTCCGAGGGCTGGAGCACCACTGCTATGGGGACAGGCTGAGAGAGTTGGGCTTGTTCAGCCTGGAGAAGAGAAGGCTCCGGGGAGACCTTATAGCACCTTCCAGTACCTGAAGGGGCTACAAGAAAGCTGGGGGGGACTTTTTACAAAGGCCTGTAGTGACAGGACAAGGGGGAACGGGTTTAAATTGAAAGTGGGGAGGTTTAGATTAGATATCAGGAAGAAATTCTTCATGGAGTGGGTGGTGAGGCACTGGAACAGGTTGCCCAGAGAAGCTGTGGATGCCCCATCCCTGGAAGTGTTCAAGGCCAGGCTGGATGAGACTTTGAGCAACCTGGTCTAGTGGAAGGTGTCCCTGCCCATGGCAGGGGGGGTGGAACTAGGTGGTCTTTAAGGTCCCTTCCAACCCAAACCATTCTGTGATTCTATGATACCAGTGACTATGCTCTCCTATATGCAAATATATAGCCAAGCATATTGCAATACAGATTTTCTTTATTGAATACAAATTAATGAAGCCGCTTTCTGAAATGGACTTCAAGGGACTATCCCCGTGGGGTTCCAGTATGCTGAACACTTTACATACAGGCAGTCTACATTATGATGATACACATAGCAAATACTTGTTCCTTGCAGTGTCACCTTCCATTTTACGTGCTCGTGACTGTGACAGACCATACACTTCCTGTGTATTTAGCCCTGTGTGTTTGTGGGACAGCAAGAAATGTTCACACTATAAAACATCCATGACAGACAATTCATTTTTATTTCTTGAACAAATAGATGGTCTGTTATACTGTGTCTTTTTAATAGTTGCAAGCAATTTCATTATACCACTGTGTCTAAGATACAGGAACCAAGCCTATATAATTGAAGACAAAGGAGACTGAGAACACACGACAGTATTAACAGGTAAATAGAATCAGTAAATGCAGCTGCCACATCCCTCCATTTGATGTCTGTGCGAAAGCATCTTCTGAGATTCCAAGCACACAGCACACACCAGTTAGCTTATTTTTAAGCAGCAAATTTGTTTCAGTAATCCATATGGGTAACTAACACTGTATCAGATACACAAAATCCCTTTAGGCGCTTTATTTTTGCATGCATGCTCCATTCCTTATTGATGTTTCCTTTTTTTTTTGAGAGAGTCTTTATTTGTTTTCAAGATCAAAGCAGATAAACTCAATGCAAAGCTATGGGGCAAGGGCAACACCTGTTTCTGCTACCCACATACGTACTTTCCCCCCCCCCCACTCCCCCGCTTCTGACCTCGCTCTGCAGGTGACTATGAGTGAACAGCTAGTTCTCTGTGAGACCTGAACGGGACATACACATTGGCAGATGTGGGCGAATACCTAAATGCTTATTAATCTAAAAAAGAGGAAAGATTACAAAAATATAAGGAGTAGAAAACCTTAGACAAGTGAAAATACATAAGATCTCTAGGTAAAGTTTATTTTGGTCAGGCAGAGTTTAGTTTATCAAATGTCAGTCCAAAATAACGGGGGTATAAACCGAACAGAAGCATTATAGTAACGTTATACTAAAAGGTGACAGTTCCCCTTCTTTCCTAAGGCCACTGCACCACAGTAAATACTCTGATTCAGTGCATCAGAGCATCCACATATCAGAGCATGCTGATACTAGAAAAATAACTTTATTTAAAATTATTAGGTATAAACTAAAGCAAATTTTCAGGTGTAGCTTTGATCACCGTAATTTTGTATTAATTAAATTGCTCTTCAATAATCCCACTGATTTCACAAACCTGTGAGATCAAACAGAAAAACACAGAAATTAGGGCTAAAATTTAAGGTACACAAAGATAGGATAAAAGGCAAAAATCAATCCTTCGTTGTGTTTGCATTTTGTAAAAGTTTTCCATGATGCTGAACTTGCAGTTAAATAAGCAACATTGGTCAGTAATTTAATGAATCCTGATTAGTTTTTATTTCTGAAATATTCATCAGCAAATCACAACTTCTTTAATTATATTATTTGTTCCAATTATTCAGTGTTTTTTTTTCGCTGCTTCTTTTTCAATAGTAGCGACAGATTGCAAAAAATGAGCATTGTTGCAAAAAGCATCAAACGTAGCAGGCAACTGTGATGAATCAAATAAGATGAGATAGCAATGTTTTCAGTTTTGATTGTGTTGAGGTTGAAAACCTTCCCCAAAGCAAAATGGAAATTTAGCTTTTACAAATATTTACGTACGCATATCAAAATAGATCGTTTCACAAAAATTGCTGACTGTGACACAACCTGCCCACCCCCTCTCCCCAAATGTTTGCAAAAGATGCAATGCTGCAACTGGACCTATTACATGGATTCAGTGAGAGAATCTGGGTTATAAACCAGAAATAAACACCACAACCACTTTTAATTCCACAGCTGAATGCATGAAGGTCTGTATGTTACCTTAGAAACCTTCACCTTGCCATTTTTAAACACTGAAGGAAATCAGGCACAGCAGCTTCACATTTATTCACTCCTTTTGAACATACAAACATGCAAGCCCTCTTTGGGAGATTAAAGAAACTTGGCAGGAACAAACTATTCCCATTATCCCCAGCTAATCAATTAGATACCATTGGAATAAGACCTTCAAGTTTCCCTTTGCCAGGTGATAAGCCTGGACTTTATATCTGATACTGTACTGATATTCAACAGAGCAAGGTACATACCACGAAAACCTCAGCGTAAAAAACCCATAGCACATAGGAAATCTTAGCAAAGGTTCTTATCCTTTATTAACCTTATATGGGGTTTTTTTTGGCCATTTAAACCTAATGTTTAACAACTGTTTTCCTCAGAGGCACTTCATTTAGCAGATATTCAAGCATTGTAACAGTTTGATCTTTAAGTAACAAATTCGTCTTAAGGGGGAGGGAAAAAGCAAATATATGTAAACCTGTTTCCTTTGCGGATTCTGCTCTTGACTGTTAATCACAAAAACTCCAGGGACCGTGGTTGCCTTAGCTGCAGAAGAAAATGGGATGCCAGCCAGAAAATATATTCTCTACTACCCCATATCCATTATGGAATTCTTGACTGATGAGAAATGATATTAGCAAGATCAAATCAACTTTCAGCTGACATGAGATAAAGAAGAATCAAGGTGGAGAGGCAAGAGATGAAGGACACCTTGAAGGGGTGACGGGATTCAGTGTACCTGTCTCCGTCCCAGTCAGTAAGACAGATCTCAGGCTGTCCCCTGGGGCCCCTTTGCTTCTCCCCTTACTTCAGAGAACAAATAGCTTGGACTAGACTCTCTCACGTTTTATAGCTGAAGGTAGGTGAGATGAGTCATACCCTGACAGGCTGTTTCTCCGACAGAAAAGGGGATGACAACAATTTAAAAGTAGTTAATACAAGCAGGAATCCACCACTGACTGACTTGGGGAAAATAACTGAAAAACTACAGCCATTTTAAATTCAGTGAAATCACACCACAAAGAAGTACAAATAGACATTAGAATGGGGGGGCCAGGCTCATGACACATTTTAGAAACATTAACTGGTGATTTCTCATAGCTTTGCTGTGTTTTATCACATTTTATCACCCCACTTCACAGGTAAGACACGGAGAAAAGAAGCGTTGCTGTAACACTCACACTGGCCCTACACATTGCCAAACAAGATTTAACCAAAATGAACACAAGTCCCATATCAAGGATCAACCCTCTTCTCTTCTTCCTCTCCCTCAGTCTCCACATTCATGGATTTTCTCCCTGACAGGGTCAAGAACAGTCACCGTAATTATGTCACAAAATCTTAACCTTTTCCATTACAGAGCTTTTCCTACTTGAATTTGAAATCCTTCCTCTTCATGATAAAAGAGGAATTTCTACAGTTGTGGCTTAGAATAAATCTCAGCCTTGTAAAATACATTTACAGCACCAGGATAATAAGGAATGTTGTTTGGTTTTGTTGTTTTGTTTGTTTGTTTTTTAAAGAGCTTGGAGAACACTGAGCCGAAGAAAGAAAACTGATTTCTTTCATAGATCCTTCACCTTCTGGTCATTTTTGCACCCTGGGATTACAGTCAAGAATTCTACACTTTTTTTCTGGTTTCTGCAGCAATCTGGCCCCTCTGCTGAACGAATCAGGCAGTTGTGGAGCCAAAAGCCTTTCAAGGCCTTATCTAATGCAAAAAGATACTGTCCCTCCTTGCTGCTCCCCGGGTCTTGCACTTCATGGGGTCATTTGTATTCAAACAAATTGAGTGAAAAGTGGGTGTAGAAGATGACCAATGTGCTTTGGTAGTACTTCAGGGCTATTTCTTCCTCTTTCTTCACTGCCGTAAATGACTACACAAGGCACTGGTGAAAGATGACTGGGTTTGACACCTCTTGATAAAAGTTGGGGCAATTAAATGGAATAAAAACACACATAGGTTTGCAGCAAGATCTTCTTGGCCTGTAGTGAAAGCACTCAGCCAGCATGACAAATGAAGGAATCAAGAAAGGCATAAAAGAATGAGGACATCAGTGTAATTTGGTCCCTAGCTCTTCCCAGTGCTCTCTACTATGACACGGCCAGTTCCTTCCAACTGGAGAGTGGGAACAGCAGTCCCTGAGTAGAAGGGCTCATCCATATGCCCCCCGAGGCCAGATGCAGGCCTGGAGGATGAGTTTGCACCTTACAGTTTTCACAGGGTTACAGTCATTTCTCTTTACTAAAACCTAGGACTATTGTTTCATGAGTGTTTTTTAGAGGACAGGCCAGCTGAAGCAGTTTCACCTCACCCCTGCCCGACTCAGATATTCTCCATACGTCCTCCCGATTCATGCAGCACAAACGTTGGGCAGCCACAGGGCTGAGCAACAACACAGGACTGTATTATCTGAGAAAAAATATTCTTTTTCTCAGATTTTTCAAGGAGATCAGCTGTCAGTTCACTGCAGGCCTTCACACAGAGCTACGTTTTAAGTTTCCTTTACTGAAGAAGTGTTTTGGAAGAGCAAAGTCTAAAAGGGGATAGATAAAGCTGATATAATCAAAACAAAATCAAGTGATTTAATTAAAGTTCCTTCATCAACATGTAGCAAAATAGGCTGCATTCCCATAGTTACATTTCTTTGCTATAATGACCTGTTAACTGGTTGTCAGTGATTAGTAAAAGCCTTAGCTTATGTTATTCCCTGAAATTCTTTAATGTTAGAGAAGAGCTTTACTTTCCTAGAAGCTTTTTTTTTTTTTTTTATGTTCTATTGGGTTTGCGTGGCGAGGTTTTGGTAGCGGGGGGGCTACAGGGGTGGCTTCTGTGAGAAGCTGCTGGAAGCTCCCTCTGTGTCTGAGCCAATGCCAGCCGGCTCCAAGATGGACCCCATCACTGGCCAAGGCTGAGTCCATCAGCAACTGTCGTAGCGTTGCTGGGATAATGTGTTTGAGAAGGAGGAAAAAAATGAATTTTCCTGCAGCCCATGCAAGACCCCCCACTGGAGCAGGTGGATGCACCCAAAGGAGGCTGTGACCCTGTGGGCAGCCCATGCTGGAGCAGGCCCCTGGCAGGAGCTGTGGCCCCATGGAGAGAGGAGCCCAGGCTGGAGCAGGTTTGCTGGCAGGGCTTGTGACCTCCATGGGGGACCCAGGCTGGAGCAGGCTGCTCCCGAAGGACTGCACCCCACCCTGGAGCAGTTAATGAAGAACTGCATCCAGTGTGAAGGACTCATGTTGGAAAAGTTTGTGGAGGACTGTCTCCCATGGGAGGGACCCCAAACTGGATCGGGGCAAATTGTGAGGAGTCTTCTCCTTGAGGAGGAAGGAGCAGCAGAGACAATGTGTGATGGACTCACCACAACCCCCATTCTCCATCCCCCAGTGCTGATGATGGGGAGGAGGTAGAGAAGTCGGGAGTGAAGTTGAGCCCAGGAAGAAGGGAGGGGTGGTGGGAAAGTATATTAAGATTTGGGTTTATTTCTCATGATTCTATTCTGATTTGAACGGCAATAAATTAAATTATTTTCCCCAAGTCAACTCTGTTTTGCCCATGACCATAACTGGTGAGTGATCCTTCCCTGTCCTTGTCTTGATCCACAACCCTTTCCTTATATTTTCTCTCCCCTGTCCAGCTGCGGAGGGGAGTGACAGAGCAGCTTTGGTGAACACCTGGCCTCCAGCATCCTTTCAGGCTGATCTTTTAACAGCATAATATGAAACCACCCCTGTGTCAAACATACACTCTACTTTGTGATTCAAATATTGTATATATAGACTGCTATATCAACATATGGGTAGTGGAGATTTTTACTGTGATGTGTAGAAAACAATATAGCTTATATTTTTATTTTGGAACAAAATTATAATAAAGCTTAGTACAGATTATAGTGACGAGCATAGATGTCTATCTGTTGAACTTACCTGTACATCTATCCAGAGGGGATTATACAAGGCATAGAACTTGATGGAATTACAAAATTAAGGGCAACCGATATTTTTTTTTTTCCTGAAAGCTTACAATTTGACTTACAAATGCTTTTTGAAATTAAAAAAAAAAATCTTTTAAAAGCAAAATATTGATATCACTGCTATTCTATACACTACCATTTAATACCGGACATTCACATAGATAAAATCAGCGTGAACATATTTTGTGCTTTGAAATCTATAGACTTCTATGACTATCTAGAAGATAGTAAAGTTTAACAGTATTTTATTAATATCTTAGTTGTGGTTAATATTAATCCAAACTATCATATCTTCCATTTCCCAGGTATATATTTTTGGATCTGTAAGAACATCCATTACTTTACCCAGAGGCTCCCTGCCTTCTCAAGTAAATGATTTTTACATTCCAAGGACTAAATTATGATCATAAAAACAATTGAGGAGGGGTGGGAGTTTTGCAGTTAAAAATTCACTAGAATAAACCTTAGAATAAAACCCACAAAAATGTGTTTATATGTACATACAGTTATGCACATTTTCAAGGGCTTTTAAGAAAACAGCATAAATGTAGAACCATGTTCACTATATCATGCACGTCTTTATCAATGCCTAACACATCGTGTCCAAGAAAGCAAGCAAAACTGCAGATCCAAACTCCTGTTTATGAGAATAAGTATATTCACAGACACCCCTGCTGTAATCATCTAGTTTGACCTCCTGCATACCTGTACAGAGCCCACGGAATCTCCCACTGGATTATCTATCATCTGTCATTTAGAAAGCCCTATCACCTCGTGTTAATGACTCCGAGTTCATTGTCTCCCTTAGCTTTTGCTTACAATGCTTAAGGTTCCTGGCTGCTAGGACAGAGCATTTAATTTCCTTCGTCACAGTTTGATGAGTTGAATCATTCTAATTTAAATGTCTACCTACAGATACCAAGCCACCTCCGAGGTTCCTAGTTGAATGCCTTCAGGTGAAGTAAACTCCTAACATGGTTTCCCAAACCTTGGGTTGTTTTTAATCATCTTCTGAAATTTCTCAAGTAGTTCAATCTTTCTTAATGCCAAGACACCAAAACCACAGCTTTTTATTGATATGATGTGGAATAATTGCTTTACTACTTAACTTTTTAGGCATTAGAGGAATGGTCTACCCTTCTTTGTGACAGCATTATGCTGGGAGCTCACACTGAGGATCTTCTATGATCATCCTAAATCCATTAGGTCACTGTTTTTCAGGACAAAGCCTTATTATTCTGCAGCAGAGACAGATATATTTCTCTCGTGCCAGATATATTTCATTTGGTTCAAATATATTTCATCTGGTTATAATAAAGTGCATTTTACTGGAATGTGGCCATTATACCAGGGGATTCATATCATTTAATAACTTCAACCTGTCCTTCCCACCAATTACCCAAACCTATCAGACCCTAATGAGCCCCATTCATTTACATCTTTCCATTAGAAACTCCAGTTTTTGATTCCTCAGTGAGACAGCTTCTAATTTACATAATGTGTGCCCTCACAATTCTCTATGCCATTTTTTAACTTACAGTTGTCATTTTTTACTGCATTAAATGTCCTTGGGAATCTAAGTTTACCATAATAACGCAAGTTACAGAAAAAGACATCGTTAGTTTTGGAAGCTGGACTGAAAACAGCTTGCTGCACTGGAACAAATTTTGAAGATTTTTTTTTTCTTTGCTGCTATGGAACATTCCCTCCACCTCCCAAATATTTCATTCAATGTGAACTTTTCCAAGACAAAACCAAATATTAGTCAGTAGAAATACAGTGACATGAGCTAAAGCCTTAATAGCATATGGAGATAATGGTGGCTTTGGATTGAAGCACCGCCATTGAAAATAGGAATTTGTAGTTTAGTTCCAACTTTCCCTAGCTGTATTTGAACTCTCCCCTCACTATATAACCTCAGGTAGACATAATGTCAGTCTTTACTTCTGTTTCACTATCTATAAATAATTAAATCCAAGTGGGCAAGTTTCCATGCTAGAAAACTCTTTTCTCTCATTTCAGACTCAAAAAGCAGTTACATGAAATAGTGCAGCTTCAGCTATGGATGTGATAAGACATCCAGCCAAGACCATCCAACAGGCCTGGAGAAATTCTGTTTGCAGGAAATTGTCTACTGTATCCTGTTTCTGCAGCTGGTACAGAAGTGTCTGAAGCTTATACCTAGCTAAGCCACCGGTAGGGAGAATGAGAGACAACGTATCTTTGTTAGCATACGTAAGTGCACGCTGGAGAAATTTGGAAAATGATTCATACCCTAAGCAGACAAAAGCTTTATGACACTCCTTAGAAAGGTTATGTGGGATGGGGAGATGTAACTTTTTAACTTCAGTTTATATTACCACTCTTGAAATATTAAATGAAAAAAAGATATCAATACGTTTCTACACAAGATCCATGAATCTGGAATTAAATTCTCCCAGAAGTTCAACCCAGATTCACTTTTGGGACAAAAAAAGCACATATTTATAGTGAATTCACTATTCACTGGCAAAAATTTCCAACTACACATATTAAGTTCTTATTAACCGGACATACAATTGACTCCCTAGAGAAGCCAAATCTAGGCATGCCCTAAGCTCATATCCACTTAAAGAGATGTTTTTGAGTACTGCTACACTCCATCAGAGCAGAGCACAAATAGCTGAATTCGACAGAAATGGAATGTATTTGTGCTAATGTCATAAAGGGTAAAATTAACAGTTGCTGCTCTAAGTCTGATTCTGTCATTCTTACTCATACTGAGTAGTACCTGGCTCTAGCAAAAGGAAAAATTCATAGCAAAAATCATATTCCAGCAGCAAACTCCTCCTTATAATCACTCCTTATCAAGCAATCTTCCAAATCTTAGGAGCACTTATTTTCATAATTAAGAAAGTACCTGTTTAGCCATGTGAATTTACTCACTGTAAGGAATTTTACCCATGGGAAAACATTGTACGGTTTGGAATTTTAGTGGAACACAGTCTGAATTCTTGATTGTACAAAAACTGTCTTTCATTCTTTGGGTCTTTTTCTAGGTGGACATTTGTGCAGAATTGTTTCTTCAATACCTATTGAAGTCATCATCAGCGTCTTTGACTGCAGAGTTTCAAGACCAGTGCAAAAACGAATGGAGTGGAAATGGCACTTTTTCCCAACAATCAGCTTTGATTTATCAGCAGTAGACCTTCCACTGCAAACCTTAGAAAAGAGTTTGTACGATGGCTAAACATTTAAGTTTCTTACCATGGGTCAGTAGGTGAGAGTTCCAGCCTCATCCTAGATCAGTTGAGCTAGAAATGAGCATCTAGTGCTCCTGTTGGCAAGTTGGAGTGAAGTGATAGTAGCCACACCACTTAGTGTACCACTGACTACAGAAACTGGCATGTCTTAAGCGGGTTAGGGCAAAGGAATGTATATACACATAGCTACATATTTAATATGGATTAACCGAGTAGCAAGTTACTCACCTAGCATGTACATTTGCCAAATGGACTGATTGCAGGTAGAGACCCTCTATGTCCAAGGCTGTGAGAGCTGAGGAAATGTGCTTTGTGTGTTACTTTCTGATTTAGGCACCCAAGAAAGCAGACTCAGGCTTTTGGGCAGTAAATCCATGCCAGGACACAGATAGTAGGTCAAAAATCACCAAAAGATTGTCTTTGTCTTTTCAAGGTTCTTGGAAGTGATGTATTAGAAACTTCTAATCAGCAGTCTTTGTAGGACATATTCGCAAGGAAAAATTCGAGCTGACTCTTGTCAGACCCCTGAAAGGCCAAATTCCTTCTCATAAAATCTGGCTGAGAAATGCTATGGTGGTTGTAGATGTAGCTCTTCTGTTTCCTTGAATCAGTATCCCATAAAGAAGATTATTTTTGCCAGTTCAAGGAATTGTGGAAGTGGAAAATATCTTCTCCAGATCCCTCCTCTTCCCAAGAATGATCTCTATGCATGCTCTGAACACTTTGCAGAGCATGAGCATGCAAGCAAACTACTACAGGCAAGGATGTAGCATTGTCTCAGAATGACAACTGAGGAGGAAGACAGGAGGCCCTCTCTACAGGCTTTTTAGTGACACTAAACCCAAAAAAGAACCACAACCCCTTGATTTTGGATCATATTGCCTTTGCCATTTTCACTTTGCTCAGTGTGTACAGAGTATCAAAGGAGAACACTTCTAACAAGCAGAAGAGCCTTAGTTACTAAATTATAGTAGTTCTTAAAATGCATGTGTCAGTTCCTAATTTTTAATAACAAAATTTACACTACAAGAGCAAATAATTATATACCTATTTCTGACATATGGCCACCAAATTAATTAGGCACACAAAGAGGAAGAAGGAGAGGGTATGTTAAAAAAAAACCAAAACAGTGTTTCTTAAAAATGTTTTTCTTTTCTTCTTTAACACTGCAAACCTTTTAGGCTGTAATTGTTTATACTCTTTTATATGCCTACCTATTTGATTTGAAATTTTGTCATAATTGGTGTGAAGCTTTAAAAATTAGAGACTTCCAGTTATCTTGCTGAGAGGGATAAATTTTTTAAATGCTGTAGGAACCTAAAGGATTTAGAAACTAAAGTCTGATTTAGAAAAACAGAGACCCTAGATCTCACTTCCATAAGAGATGATGTGCGGTTTTATCTGTTTTGCAAATGATGTTTGCTGGGAGATGTTTAGACACCAAAGTGACCCAATTCTGTTCAGCCATCACTGGCTTTGAAAATAACCTCTTTACACAATTACATCTGACCACATTTGCAACTGTTACTCCCAAATTATTTCATTATTTTTCTTATAGAACATTAACCAGAAGGTATTAACTTAAAAGAACTCAAGGTGACTCACACAGCTTCTATTTTCGCATTGTTAGTTTTCCCACTACCAAAAACTAGCTTTACACCTGGCTGCTATTATCTCAAAGTAGTCAAAGAATGTGGTAAATATTATCCACATATAATTTATTAAAAGCTGAGTTAAAGAACAGGTGTTCCTATCATAAAGATTAATTTTGCAGCTCTTCTGCTCAAACTCATAAATTATGAACTCCTGGGCTCCCTCAACACTAAATCACACACACAACATCCACACAGATTTATTAACTTCAGGGTGAAAAACGATGTGTGATCGTGCCAGCTGCTCTGCCTACCAGCACTGGCATCAGCAAGTATGCCAAGCCCCTCACTGACTCTCCACTTTACAACTGGGAATTGGCAGCTTCTCTTTGTCAGCAGTAGCAGTTCCACACTTTCTGAGTGCCAGTGACACCAGCATATAACCTTAGATGGGGATGATAACATTATTATTGCTATTTTTATTAACATTTATCATTAGTACGTTTCAGTTAAAGTGTTTTCTTTGAGCAAACATTTTTGTTCTACTCCTTTAGTTGTATTAGCAGGAACACTGACCTGCTATAAAGGGTGTAGCAGTTAACTGCATTTAACTGCTGATGTGATATCCTTCTGTGATAAGGTCCCCTGCCTAGTGGATGAAGGGAAGGGAGTGAATCCAGTTTTTCTGAATTTTATCAAGACTTTCGATACTGTCCCTCACAGCATCCTTCTGGGCACGCTGTCCAACTACGGGACGAGCATGTTAACAATGTGCTGGGTGAAGAACACAGCTCAAAGTGTTGTAGTGAACGGGGCAACATCCAGCTGGTGACCGGTCACCAGCGCTGTTCCTCAGGGTTCAGTTCTAGGGCCAGTTCTGTCCACTATATTTATCAACATTCTGGACGCAGGAGTTGAACGCAAGATTAGCGAGTTTGCTGATGATACCAAACTGGGAGGTACTGTTGACTCTCTTGAGGGACAAGAGGCCTTCCAGAGGAATCTAGATAAATTGGAGCATGGGACAATGATTAACAGGATGAAATTTATTAAGTCCAAATGCTGGATCCTGCACCTGAGATGGAATGCCAGGCACAAGCGTAAATTAGGAATGCAGTAGCTGGAGAACAGCCCCACAGAGAAGGACCTAGGGGTGCTGGTTGACAGCCAGCTTGATACAAGTCAGCAGTGTGCCCTGGCAGCCAAGAGGGCAAACCGCACTGGGGTGCATCACACACAGCACAACCAGGCATGAAAAAAGGGGCTTATCCCACTGTATTCAGTGTTGGTGCGGCCTCACTTTGAGTGCTGTGTGGTCCTGGGCCCCACAAAAGGCCTTGAATGCATCCAGAGGAGGGCAACAAAGCTGGTGAAAGGGCTGGGAGTAATGTCCTATGGACATTAGACTTGCCTACTACGGAGTAAAGGAGGCTCAGGGGTGACCTCACTGCTCTCTACAGTTTCTTGAGAAAGGGGAGCGGAGAGGGAAGTGTGGATCACTTCTCCATGGTATCCAGTGATAGAACCCATGTGAATGGCTCAAAATGCTTCAGGGGAGGTTCAGACTGTGTATCAGGAAGCATTTCTATACTGAGAGGGTGGTCAAACCCTGGAACAGGCTTCCTAGAGAGGTGGTAAATGCCCCAAGCCTGTCAGTCTTTAAGAGGCACTTGGTCAATGCCCTTAATAACATGCTTCCACTTTTGGCCGGAAAATATAGCTTACAGCTACCTTCTTTCCTTTCTCTGTTTTTGGTGCCATCAGATCCAGGAAAACCAATTGTTATTAGTTAGGCATCTATCATCTCTACCGATCTGGTGGTATGACCCAAACTGTGGTCTATAATCTACCACTCTGTCATATCGGGCAGTGACAACGATCTACCAGAATTCTTGGAATCTTCCAGCACAGGATCTTGGATGCTCAGAAGTTCCTACACCCATGCAGTTCAGATATAGCGGCTATAAAAGAATCATGCTGTGCATCTGATGTGTCCCGAAGTCTCCCTGACCACATAATTAGCACCAGTCTGTGTGCGTGCAGCCAGTCGGTGGGATTGTAAAGTCATCACAGAAAATACAGAGGAAAATCCACGTGCACAGAAAAGGCAGGTGTCAGTCTCTCCCTTGGGCCACCTATGATGAACTTCAGCACATAGGTAAGTGAAAGGTTCAGGTGCAAGCAAAACTGGACTTACTGGCTTTGGACTAAAATCAGCTGGACACACAGAACTTCATTTCAACACAGTACTACTGTTAAAAAAACTGGCACATGCTCTTCAGTACCTCACTGTGTAAACTGAAATTTCATAGCTATCTGGCATGATTATTATTAATCATTAATCCCTTAAACAACAGTTCCATTCTGTGAAGAAACTGTCTTTTTCTTATTTTCTTTCCGTATGTTTAAAACAGTTTTAGTAGAATGTATGAAGTTTTCTAAACATGCTGATTAAATCATCTGTTCTGTTCCTCACTTAAAATACATTAGAAATTAGTTTCTATATTCAAAAAACTACTGTGAATTAAAAAAATGAAAAAATATTTTCAGCCAGATTATTTACATGTACCTCATAGGCAGACAGAACTTGCTTTAGTTTAAATGTACTGCAATTTATAGCATGTTACTTGTTCTGTCATTTAGGTTATGATCCTGCTGACCTTTGCTTTCATGAACAGACATCTGCTTCCAAGAGTGTAGGATATTAAGGATTACTTGTGTGATTAAGAACTTTTTTTTTTCCCATACAGAGGAATTCAAAAGAATGTAGGCAAAATAGAGATAAGGGAGTCACAGGTTTGAGGAGGAAGACTCTCATTTTCACAGCTACTGGGGTTTCCTGTGGGTTTTTTTGCTGGTCAATACAGATTTACAAACAGAGTATTTCAACTTCATGCTACTTCTCTGGAACAGCTACTTTAACACATCAGGAAAAATTGTTTCACTTAGCCATGTAAACTGTGGTCTGTGATCATTTTGCCATTATTCAGTGAACGTACGAAAGTTTATGTAAATCAACCCTATAAAGTTCAGCCCTCAAATAAATGATTAATTGGTATTAAAGAGAAAAGCTCCTGTGAGCAGGCATGACATCTTCACAGGATTTGAAGATATGAAAAAGAGAAGTTAATAGTTTGAGGGTTTTTGACATATTATCTGGTCCTAACAAATATACTTACATATTTCTTGGTCAGCTTCCACTCCTTCACTTTCTGTGTCACTCGGCAATATCCAAGGCTGATGAGCAAGCTGAAGCTGTTGTAAGAATTCATCCTGCCACAAACAGATCTATTTTAGACAAAATGACACAGAATGGTTCTACATAAATGCAGACTGTAGCAAACAATCTAGCCTCGATTAACTAGATTAGGAGAAAGCCTTTAATAAAAAAAAAAAATCTTGCTGTGAAATAAAACCAGAATGTAAAGGATACGCAGGATCCTTAAAAAACTTATTTAACTGTTATTTATTTATCTATTCTGGGGAAAAAAAAATGGTCCCTTTAGTTACCTATCTGCTACACCAAGGTATATACATACTCCTCTTAGAAATGCAGCAACACAGAGCAAAATCTTAATGCAGATATTACATCTGTCCCTGCAGTTTCTTGGACTATGCCTAGACATGTCATGCGTGATGTGCTTAAGCCAGTCTTTGATTTGTCACAACTTTCACTGTCTCCAATCTAGTAAGAACAAGGACCTGAAACTTGATTTAGAACCCATGGTTTTATTGGAGAAGGAGAAGGAAAAATGCTATGGAAACTTTTGACTCCAAGATACCATAAAACTCTAAGCATCAAAAAATAAATGCTTTACACCGTTAAAAATCCATACACAACTGAATATATGCTTTTTAAAATGTTTTACAATTGCCTCCTTTTTTATGTAAGGTATATATGTATGCATATAAAAATATTTTTCCATACACACACACACTTTTGTACGTGAGCACGTACACACACAGACATATAAAATACTTTGACAGGTTCTTTTGCAATATTCAAGGTGAGAGATGAGACTGGAATGCATACTTTTATTTTCAAGAGCAGTTCAAACATGCAAGTGTAGGCTCTAAAAGAAAACCTGTATTAGCCAGATATCATAAAATTACTGGCCAGATTCTTACAAGTATCTGAAAAAAAAAAGTGGGGGTAATAGCCCTGTCTTCTTTCATACCAGCTGAAAACCAGAATCTATATATTCAAAGTTAAATTGTGTTGCACAGCACTAGAACATAAATTTTCGTGCTAGGCTCTCTAATTTAGAAACAGAACCCAGACTTGTTTAAATCAGTTCTTGGAGACTGAAGGCTATTCAATCAAGATCTAACTCACTGCGAGTAAATCATTAATACTGTTAGTAACCTGTTAAAAAAACACACAGACTGCTGCGGTGGCCCAACACAGCTCAGGCAGGAGCTCCAGGTCTCACGCATGTACTGCCATTTCAAATGCGCTTTGCGTTCGAGCTGACTACGGGACAGAACTGGGCAGTGTTTTGGTTCACGGAACAGGATTCTTGCAGTAGGAGCGAGTGGCTCTCACACTGATCAGCATACTTTTTAATCTACCAAAACCACAGAGCAAAGTACTGAGCCAGGCAGCAGAACAGAATGGAAGTATCTGACCAAAAAGAGAGTTCTCATCACATCACGTTACGCCCTACACTCCAGTAGGTAGGAGGAAAACATATGTTAATCAATGCTATATTCAAATGAGCTGAAATTTCCTGCTGTTAGCAATGATAGACCAATAAAGATTACTGAATACCACTTTAAACTATCTGGATAAATAAAGCGCTTGTAAAATTCCAAGTGTTCATAAAATGAGATGGCAAACAAGGGAGTCACTAGTATTTTCATCTCAACAGCTATTGATAACTATCACAGAATTGTGTCTTTTTAATGGAATCCATCCTAAAGAGAGAAGCAGGATTCAACATTCCTTTGTCAATTTACACAAAACACCAAAGGATAAGGTAAACGCATAAAAGTATCTCTGTCAAAGGATTTGGAACCCTGATTTATTAGTTTTATAGAGAGAATAAAACTATTTCTCTAGGTAGCATTTCTTTGCTGTAATTCAATTCAGCCTTGAACAGAGCTGATAATAAAACACACCTGTTAGAACTTTGTAATACTATGTGTGCCAAGAGGCAGCAACTCATCCACAAAATCTCAGATCATTATGTCTTGAGCATTAAGAAAACCCCTAAACATTAACAGCTGGTATGTTAAATGCTTGCCAAATTATTTAAGATTTGTGCTATAACCACATTACACCACCCTGAGCTACAGCATGAACTTTACCAAAATGTAAGAACAACTCTGAATTGTATTTATCACTAATATTTTTGTAATTTAGACTTGTTATGTTACTCTGAGATACATTACAAAACTAGAAAGCATACAAAAGGCATTGAGAGATTAAAATCCCTGATAAATGACAGCATACAGTAAACCCCATGCAGATACTGAATTCTTTAATGCAAGCTCCTTATGGTAAAGTATGCTCCCGGTAGTCAGTAATCACATCCTTTTCAACTGATTTATTCTCATCAAACACGTATCAACTTTGTACTTGTTAATTCCATTAACACCACCTAAGAGCAAGAAAGCAGAGTTATTTGCAAAGATCTTATCATAGTATCTTCTATAGGATTGGCAACATTACCACCAAGTATTCACATCTAGTGGAAAATCCCAGTACACACCATAAGGCTAAGAAGAATAAAGGCAACTTCTCTTCTTTTATTTTACTGTTTTTATACAGGAAGAGGATACAAATCCTACAATGAAAGTTGCAAAACAATTTACACTATCAGCCTTGAGTTTTGTAAGTTTGTGATCTGCAAAAGTACAAAGAAAGACAAAACTTTGTTGTTCTTCTCTTACCCCAGACCACCTTTGAATTTTATAATTTGTCTCCATGGTCAGAGAGGAGCTGTGACACAAATAAATGAAAACACAAGGCCATAAATAGGGGGACACCTCTAACATGGTAAAAATTGCCACTGACGGGGATACTCCCTGGGTATGCTCTGTGTAAAACCACTTATCTAAGTGACCAGGGACTTCCATAGGCAAAGACAGCTTAAAAGAGCTCCCAAGGCTACTGGTGTAATGCTCCAAAGGTGGGGCTGGGAGTGGCATATTGGCCAGACCTCCATCAGCTACGTTCTGACATCCGAGGACCTTGGCAGCTTGGCAGAGGCTGATCTTCAGTATGAATGTGTCATATTAGCAGCTTTCACCTTGGAAGCAGAGCTAGTCCCAAGACGAGCTTCCATTAAGTCAAAGGTCGCTTGTGCATGTCAGGAAAGGATAAACAGGGTTTGAGCTGGATCACCAGCAGCCAGTGTACTATTGTACCCAGTGAGCAAAGAGAAAGGGAAGAATTTGTCACATCTAGAAGGGATTATAACAGAGGATAAGATCCTGCATATTCTATGCTGAGATTTAACACCAGCTTTACCGTGGGCTTGATGGATGAAACTGGACATGCTATTCTAACTGTAGAACAGGGTATTTTGCTCATCTCTTAAGTTCTTGATACATATATATACATATATTAAAAGTATAACAGGACACATTGTAAGAGCTATCAGGAAAGCTTGAGATTTGGCAGAGTCACAAGTCACAGCAAATGAAATGGTTCATTTATTATCAAATAGTAATAATAACCATGAAATGACTCATGGTTATTATTACTATAAATACAGAAAAGCTGTGGAAGAAAGTATTTTTAATTGCCTGTCTTGTTACAGGAAAGATCAGAAGTGACGGACAGACTGGATGTCCCTTGGTGGAGATGCAGTGCTCATTACATGGCACGTTCAGGAGTCTACACCATAATCTTAGTTAGCATCACATGACTATGTATCTGTTAGGAACAGGAATGCTTCAAAGGAAAGAAAGCAAGAAAAAGAGGAGTGAAGTGTTTAGTTGGAAACAATTAAACCCTTCGATTCTTCTGAACATTTTTAGTTAAAAAGTAATTTCAATTCTCATTTTCTGATAGGTGAGAAAATTCCAATGTACAAACACACCCACCTCTCCAAAAAAGAGACCAAGTGCTTTTGTTTGTCAAAAAGAAATTTGTTACAGTTACACAGTTTTTTCCATGGAAAACGTCTGGTTTGAAAACATGTCAAGTGTCAGTAAAGATACTTTCAAGACAACAGTAGTCACCTTTAGTCCTCACGTGTTAAGTTGGATATCCAGTTTTAAGTGAGTAAGTAGCTCGAGTGATGGGATTAGTGCATTGCCATTCAATCACCAAAATGAGGAGGTATTTTTTGCCACCAAATTTAAGTAAGATTTCCTCCCCAAATTCTTTAGTTTTAGAGCTATCTGTGCCTCACTTCCTTTCTTCCATAAAAAATAATGAAGGCCATATACTTAATTGCAAGATTATGCTAAGTATCAAATATCTAATTTTCCTACAACCATCTCTAAACAATGTTATTATAAACATCTTAAATTTTTTTTAAGAAGTTCTTAGACTGATAATACATTTTGTCAAATGTCATACCCAACAGATTTTTAAAACAAATGATACTTCTCAGAAACAATTACCTAAAGGTATGGTAATTTTTTCAGTCTTGGAAAAGAGCTCTCCAGGCTTTGACAAATGGATTACAGAAAGATTCATAATAAATGGTGGGAACCGACTTATTCTACCATTAAAAAATTAGTAATCCAGACATATAGATCCTTCTTCAAGTCAGTACAGAAGGACTGGCGTTTCCTGAGAAAAAACTCACCTTTATAAGGCATGTATCTGAGATAGACAGCAGGGCTGTTCTTTCACAGGTGCTTTTATTTCCACTGCCTACACAATAAAGTTATCTTTAAGGCAGCTAAGGTTAGCAGAGGAGAATCCCACTCAAAATTTACAAGGTACTTTAACGTTTTGATTTGCTTTATTTTAAACAAAGACTAACCCTGTAAAAGCCATTAATATGGGACAGGAAGTTTTTATGCTCTGAATCAGCCTATTTAACATGCAGATAGTACTAGACGGTGATTCAATGATGTTGGACATTTTCTCATTCCAGTTCAGTTCTCCTAACTAATCATTCCAGTGTGTCCAAAAAATGAAAGAAAAAGCAGACCAAGGAAATATTATGCACTGCCTCTGTGGCAGGAAAAAAATACTCTGGATTCATATAGATAAAATAAAGTTCTGTTTAATATTCTAGAGGTACACGCCTCTTGGAAACTGTAAGGCTAATAAAACTGCTGTGCATCATGCAGACAGATCATTATAGAGCTCATGGAAAATTTGGGGGGCATGAGTGTTTCAGTATGATATCTCTAATAATCCTGACATTCTCTAATCAGTACCTCTCAGTGCTGAGCGGTTATTTCCTTGCTAATTTTGTCATGATTATATTTCAAGTTCTTTTCAGAGTACTAAGTTAGATTAGGCATACTGACGTTACTTCAACATAAACCACAATCTAGTCTTCACGTTATAGCAGCTCTTAAACACAGCAAAAACATTAAATTGAAAATCTTACTTCTGATAAACTGCTTCTTTGAGTAGTGACAGTTCCAACAATGTCTCCACTCATTTGCACAGAGAGCCCTGAAGCAGCGCTGAGGGTCCTCCCCATTTGGCTCTTAGATGTCAAAGATCTGCTTCTTTGAATACTAATGATGCCTTCCCTATTTCCTTGGTTGCTAGGGGTAAGAGGCCGTGACAGCAAGTTATTCGGGGTCACAGGTCTGCTTCCCGGAGTTGATGGAGTTGGTGGCCTGTTGGTTTGTGTACCGGGCGTTGGGGGCCTGCTGTTCGCAACACTGGAGACCTGCGTTCTGCTGTTAGTGGGCAGCGGCGGGGATTTGTTTCCTTGGAGCTGAATGTTCTTCCCGGTCTGAGCTGGCACCTGAGGCCTCAGATTTTGGCCCTGTGTAGCTTGAAGATTGCCTTGATGGTCAGATGTAACTAAACTGTGATGTTGGATAGTGGGGCTTCTTGAGAGCCTTGCTTCTTCCCATAGTGCTAGGTCCTTCTCAATATCTGGGCACACACACACACACAAACAAAAAAGAAAGGAAAACTCACTTCCTGTTTCTCTCTGGTTTAAAACTCTAATTGATTTTCTCCAATGCAAATGATAACTTGAAGATGTATGGAGAAACTTTATTCACCCTTAAAATATAAAGCATCAGAATAACAGTTCAAATGTTTGACAAGCATTTCCTCAAAGTTTATTTACATTTGATTTAATGCAAACACAGCAAACACACCTCATCCCACATAAACAAAGTATTACCACTTCATTGAATGTCAACACAACCTATAAAAATCCCCCTCATTTCTTCAAAGTTCTCTCTCTGTGGTTTTTGCACCATTTCTCATTAATATCAAACCGAGATGGAGCAGTGAGATAAACTTGACATCCTCAGCTGCAATGAAAGGCAATCCAAAACTGGTTCAAGGTGAGAGTTGTACTTCTGGCCTCGCTGTCTACTGCCCAACCAAAATTCTGGGGGAAATAACTCTTGAACTCTGGCACATCCGGATCTGCGATCCTGTTTGAATCTCAGTTTTGTGCTCTGGCCTGCCGTCAGTGCCACAGTAGGTGACAGAGTCACCAACATCTAAAATTCAAGGAGAAAATGTGGCCAACATTTGGTGGTCCAGTCCCTACACCTCACACAGCCATATGGAATAAGATCCTATTTAAAACCAGAACAAATCAGAGATAGTGCTGAATTAATTTCATTAATCAGTGTTTCTAATGAAATAATTCAGATACATCCAACTAAGTTAGGTGAGGATTGCTGTAATTCAGGTTAGCATTGAGAACATACTGAAAGTCATTGCAGTGTCAAAATGTCAAGCCTAAGGAACAGTTTGCTCAGGTTTATTTTATCCTACACAACTGCTGTGAATTTTCACTCTCACTGGCATGAGTTACCCAACTGTAACTTGGTTTTGCCAGAGACAGTTGGTTATCTTTAGAAAAGCAATGCCATTTTCCATTAAACTGTACAAGTCACAGCCCCAGAAGCTATAAATCAGCAAGGCTCTACTGATTTAAACACCTATTAAGTGCACTTATATAAAATATGCATTTAATTTTTGATAACAACAATTTCAGCTTCTAAGAGTCCTAAAAGAAACAGATTCTAAACTGCATATTGGAAAATCTGATTTTCTTTCACTTGTGTTTACCAGTAGGTGTAAAAGGAATGTTGTATGTAAAATTAATTCAAGGTGTGCCTCCTTAACATTATCTTATTTTATAACAACACCTTGAAAATAAGCTGTGTCAATTTGATGTTGCTAATGTCATACAAGACACTCCAAACATTTCAAGTGCTATTACTAGAAAAGCTGGTAAAATGAAAATATTTGCAAATTTCAAAACACAGTTATTGCTTCTAGCACACAGTTAAGAATCTTTCTAATTGCTACCCTGCTGTCCTCTTAAAATTAATTATTTCCATTTTGAAATAATTATGTCTTGAAGTACTATTCCATTATGCTTTAAAAAAAAAAAATCAATACACATCACTTTGGAACATGTAAAATGCCTGGCAAAAATTCAGGGACCAATAAATCACAATGTGGGCTACCAGATGTAAACCAAATTAAGAATATGTTCTTTTAAAGATTCAGCCTAGCCTATGTCTTTGCAAAATTAGACCTCTAACTTCCCCATGATGATTCAGTATGCTAAGAAATTATCTGAGCATTGAATGATTTAATAAGAGTTACATAAACATTTTATTCTGGCTCATGTTTCCTTAATTCCATATAGTAATCAAGCCTGCAGATAAACCAATTATCCTTATCATTTCTCCACATATAATTAACATGTTTCCATAGTGTAATTATTCAGTTTTATTTAGCACACATCTTCTTTTTGATTTTTGCTTCAACATCACCTTTTCAACCAGAAAAAAAAAAAAAAAACAAAATCCAACCAAAAAACCCCAAACCACACATCTCCAGCTCTACAGCATTATCTGATCCATGGTAAATACCAGAACTGAATTATGATTTAGGATTTTTTAAAATCCCTTGTCAATTTCATTTAAAGGAAAATAAAATACAGCCAACAGAGGCAAAAGGCATTCTACTTTCATATCAGAAATAACAGACTAAGGATATAATTCCTGATGCTCTCACAAACAGTTCTTCTTGTGTTAAAATATATTCCAGAAGTATCTAATGACCACAGAATCAGTGTAACAAACCAAACTGGCAGGATACTGGAACTAACTACCAAAAAAACCAGATTCTCCGCTTGAGTGTGATATAAAGCAGCCACAGTAACATCAGAGACTAAATCTTAGACAAATTATGACAAGCCATATGTAGAGAAGGAAAACTGATTGCTTTAATACCTGATTTTGTAAAAATGCTGAATTTAAATATCCAGGTACTGAGGCAGTTGCTGGCAGTTGGTGCTAGTCCCTAATTTAGGCACAGGCACCAAACTGTTCCTTTATGCATGGAGTGAGTTTTATCCATCACACAGTCCATACGAGAAAGCCAGGCTCCTTAAGAAGGTGTATCTGAGACAGGGGACCACATTTCATTTTATGCAGGTAATCCAAGTCAGAATTCTGGCATCTAAATGACTGCCTAGTATCGGGTAGAATTAATAGGTGCCAGTGCACTTGCTAAGAGAACTGAAACAAGGAGACTTGCTGGTATCAGAGGCACTTGAACTTTTGCAAATGTATGGGACAAATAAGGCTAAGCAAAAAACCACAATTACTATCCGAGGTGCTCTGAGCCGATTCTTCATGGAAATGCTTGTCTGTAAGAGGAATAGTTGTCTCAAGCAGTGCTGGTGTTATAACAGGGTACGAATTATTAGCAATAAAAGAGCCCAATGTCCCCTAATGTTTTCTTGTGAGTTTCTCAGGCAGACAAAAATTGCTGAATGGTAGGACTGAAATCCATGTTACAGCATTACTGAAATAACGGGCCCAAAGCCAAATGACAACAGCACTAATGTGAGAGAGAAGACCTTGTAGGTCACACAACAGCAGACCGAATCTTGGAGGCTAAGTGAATGTAGTTAGTTAGCTTATGGTCAATTAAGTTTTTAAAATTCCATATTGTGTTGAATATGGTAACTATTACTACCAGTTTTATCAAGGGAGATCTAAAGGAACTGCATGTTTCAGAGCATACTGCACTCAAACACAGCTTGTACAACCATGGAAGTGCAACCAGTTAGGACATAAATCAGAGATCCAGGTTTACCAGACTCTTCATGAATGACAACTGCAGCAACAAAAGGGGAGGCAAGTGCCACCTGAGGGGCAGAGGCCCCTGGGGTACTCAGGTCGCTGCTGTTCCACAGAAACCTTGTGACCACAGCTTGGCCTGCCGGTCCTGTGGTTCCCACTACATGTTCCTGGCAGTTTCAGCTTGGAGAGAGGGCTCATGGATTTTCAGTCTAGTTTGGCAGTGGCTACATATCTAATAGCTGCTGTGACTTGAACCTGTCAAAAAAACCTGAATGGCAGTATCGCTGTCGTCAGAAACAAAACCTGTCTAAAATATCTTCATTTGAAGGTATCATAATTTTTAGTTCTTGCTCCATTATGAGGAAAAACTTTTTCTAAAGACCTTCCCTCATTGTGCTCATAGCTTTGTCTTCTGCCCTGACTTCTGTCTAGGGGGCTGTTGCAGCTGAAGTACCACAGCTGTACCTCTCTCTAAAGAGCATACAGCTCCCAAGCCTTTCACACCAGTATTACTAGAGGCATAAATGTCCAGAGTCTTTTAGAAAAATCACACTGAGAGTGGTAAATTCTCTAACTCACTCTCTGAATGACTTGAAAAAAGGGTCAGATAATTTAATTTTTCCCTCCACCTTACACATACATTCTTTATATTCCAGTTCTGCTTTACTTTTCATAGAGCTGTCCCATGAAGCTCAACTTCCACCGTATGACAAATAGCACGCATAATATAGGACTGCCATGCCATAGGTATATGTCATACCTTTTAACTAAAGATGAAGATGGAAAATATTGATTACAAAGAACAACAAATTGCAAACAATGTCCTAGGATATCCCTCAGCACTTTTTATAGAGCTCTGACACATATTTTCACAGATAAAAAGGTTTTTTTGTTTGACCTTTTAGAAATTGTTACCCCATCAAAGATGTTGCAGATGTTGCACTGCACGCAAGTTAACAGACTTCACTTAGCCAGAACTCTCATGAACAAGGTGGGCTTTTCCTGCAAAGTAATCTGTTCCCAAGGTAAAGGTCCATTGCAGCTGTTTCTAAAGCCTACTTAACAGTAGGTGAAGCATCAGTGCTTCCTTATTGCATGTCTCGGTGAAATGTGAAAACCCAAAAAACCAGGTGCATTATTAAGCTGTCAGACAGCAGTGTGTTCAACACAGTTTAATTACTGTTTAATTATGGTATTTACTGTAATTACAGCAAAATTCATTATATCTACAAAACCAACAATAATTCTACTGTTTCTCTTCAATGAAGGAAAAGGGAAGTTTAAAGTTTTTATCTTTTTTTCATCAGCATGTGAGATAGATCATTTTCATCTTCGTCTAAAATACTGGTTGAACCAGCAGGGTGAGTACTGCTAGGCCTTTTAGGATCTATTGGTACCATACATACCAGCTAGGTGTTTTTCCATGGTCTGAAGTTCTTTTGCTGCTAAGGAGTCCTTTAAGAGTTTCTGCCTTGGGGAATCTCCAGGTCTGACACCCATGGCATCCAGGGTCCAAACTGTCTGAGACTTACACAGATAAAAAGAAAAGGGAATACTTTTAATCTAGTTCCACATTTACACATAAAAAAAATAAAAAAAGAAAAAGTGGTGTCCTCATTTAGAATAGTGAATCTGGTGGTCTTTATGTAGAATATATAACATTTTTTGCAAAACATCACAAAATATCATGTCCTACCTTAAAATAACACAAATAGTAGGCATTACTTAAAACCAACAGTTCTAAAGTAATTCAAATATATACCTTCACACAAGCTCTTGTCCCACGCCAAGACATCATTAACAGGACAAATTCTTCAATGATTTACATTCTGTGCAGTTCCGGTTACTTAGCAGGGGTTGCACTTACTTTAAATCACCGTAACATTTGGCACCGTATCTCTGCAAAGCAGCACTTCTGGGAATATCACAGAATTTCCTAATCAAAATTGCCCATGCTGTTTTATCACTGCAAGAAGTATTCCTTTCAGGAACAGCAACTAAATCATCAGGGCAACAGAGCAGTTTGGAAGGGATGCCAGCCAACAGACCACCTCCCCAATCACTTCACTACTGAATGCTGTGGTATTCAGAATTATTTCCATTTTCTGGAACCCACTCAATACAGTTTCAAGATATGATTTAAAAATAAGCCATGAGGTAAATTTGTGAGGTTTTTTAATGCTTATTTGAAATACATAAAAATAGAAGACTGAGTATGCAAGACTTGGTCATAAAAATAACAAACAAAAACATTAATTAAAGCATTCTTAACAGCCTATCTGAAATAAATTTTACATTGTTACGCCAACAAAACATTTCATCTTTAATCTAGGGGTTTTTGTTGATTTTCCAGGTTTCCTAAAGAAACAAGTCTTATGCCATGGTCTCATTGTCATTCATCTCTTACTATTTTTGTTAATCTTTCCATAAATGTCAAACAAATTTAGAGAGGAGCCATGGTTCCCAAGAAATTAGGCTGATGTAATTTCAGGGAGAAGAATGATGGAGCAGAGGAGGGAGACCCAAACTGGTGATGCCGTTCATGGAAGGCATTTCATGTCATAAGGGAAAGTGTACTGCAGTTCATAGGACGAACATGAAAATACAGGTTTGGCATCACCTCTCTTCACAAAACATTTGCTGCAACCATAAACACTGAATCAAAAACTGTAGCTGCCTTCCCTTTTCGAAAAGCAAGTATAATTCTACAGAAGTAAAATGTTATATGGGATATACTTTATATCATTTTTAACACTGCCTCATATGTAACTGATCATTGTGAACCAGGTATCTTTAAAATGTTAACGTAAAAGCAACTACTATATAGTAACACTGCATAGGCATATATAAAAAAACCTAGTCATAGTTACCAGCATACAAAATAGTTCAAAGCTGCAGATAATTCTACAATTTTAGAGCACTGATAACATTTTTTGACTTGCCAATTGTTTTTTGCATTACTTGTGCTCTGGTTGAATTTGTCTGTGTTTAATCCCAGGCAAATACATAGGAACACCTGAATAACACAGGAAGTTATTCAGCAGTGGAACTGATCCTGCAAACACATTTATTTCAGACATATCACCTGATTCACCTGAGATTTTGAGCATTTGTCACTTCAGTCCTCACTGTGAACTCCCCATCCAAATCATAATCTGTCTTGTTGAGGTCACTACAGAATAATAATCTGTATTAAATTACTCACATCTCTGAATGTTTATTTCTAGTAGATATTCGTTACACAATATCTGTCTCTAAACGGAAGGGTATGTTATTCTGTGAAGAATTCCTCTGAAATAGACAAAACTAAGTAAGAGATGGGAAGGGGGAATAGAGCCTGTAACAAAACTCTAATATTTTAATTTTAAATCTCTTTTTAGATATACTCTTAGCCCCAGATTTTTATGGTGGAAAAAGGCCATTTTAATATACCTTTTATAGTGTTTATTTTCATAAGAGGAAAAAACCAGCAGGACTTTAGTAATGTCTATGGCGGGGAAAAATCCCCAAGGTTATAAAGGATGAATCCTTTTTGAATATACAATTTCATGTACAAATACAACTCTGACGAAATACAGAATAAAAATTAGTCACTGGTCTACGGTAATACCTGAAGACCAAACTGCTCTTCTAATATTCTTAACTCTAGCTGTTAAAGTTTATCATAAGCAAATTATTATGGGTTTTCATTAACTCCCTAACCTCCTAAAAACACAGACTTCCAAATGTTAGCCTGGTGAGAGGGTTTCACTCCCCATGGCCTATTTTCTGGAAAGGAAAAGGAGTGATCTTTCTCTTCTACAAACCTCTACTCCACTTTACATTCTGCCTTTTCCTCTACTGTACCTCTTTCCTTTATGCACAGCAATCATGTAAGACACACACAACTAAGGTGACTATTGAGTAAAGGCAAGTCTCTACTGCCTCTAGTAGAATCTAAGACAAATGGAGAAAAATGATTCTTTAATGGTAGTCATCACGATAGTGCTTAAGACATTTATAAAAACATGAGTAATGTTTAAATTAAATCACTTGCAATTAGGAGATTCCAAATCACAAAGATCATCAGACATCAGCAATACCTTGTAAAATCTTATATAAGTTGATACAGACATATAGATGTGCCTGTGTATAAGCACATACAGGCACACGAGGGCAGGTGCACACATGCATTTAATACATATTTGTGCCTGCCTGTTAACACACAAAGACATACACAGTGTGTGCTCAGTTCTGGATGCAGCACGGATGTATGCGTTCTTTCGAAGAATAAATACTGATCTTGTACATGATTTAAAACAAACACCTTCACAAATATTAAGTCTCTACATATTATTATCTGTTTAAACTCCCTTTCAGATACACAGTTCCAACATCCTGTGAAATTAATGAGGTAACTTTGGACAATATTTTTCCCCAAATTTTCTAACTTTTCTTGTGCATTTTTTTTTGTTCTATGTAGTATCATAAGCTTATGGCATTTTGTCAGGCAACAGCATCATTAAAGACCAGACAGGTATTGCAATGCTAGTTATGGAAGATGAGATACTGAATATTAGCAATTTAATTTCATACTAAAACATGTGCTTATAATAGTGCCTTCCAACTGAACACTCACTTGATGGAAAGTAATAATGATCTGGGAAAAAAAAAGCTACAAGAGATTATTAAGACATTAAAACTGTACTGCAACCATTTTCTGTTCCATCTCTGAAGCTAGATATTTCAGGGCTATAACCAACATCATCTTTGGAGACAGGCTCAGGTGATGTTTTTTTCCACATATCTAAATAATACTGAACATAAAAAAAATATTTCTTAACATTCTGAGACAATGAATTCAGCTAAGCCAATAATGCATAAACACAGACAGAGGTCCTCAGTGTTTCCAGCACACAACTTATGCAATAGTCTTACTCCTAAAAGATAAACACATGCTGAAAGTAAGGAATGTTATCAAGGAGGCTCTGGAAGCAAGTCAGTCCAAATGCAAGGAGAAATGAATTTGTACAGCTCTAGCGGAAGTCAGTGGTGCTCATTTTCTCTACTGGATGAATGGCAGCAGTTCATTTAAAGAGATTCAAGCTTGCAAGCCATTTATTTAAACCTTCTTATTCCACTTCACCAAAATCTACCCTTTGTCTATCGTCCAAGAATTCCAGAGATCAGCTACCTTGGACTTTAATAATAATGACAGTAAGATGAAAGTAAAAGAAAAATACAGTATATATGTTTGAAGTGTGTGCATAGAAATCCTTCCAATTTCTTCAGTAGCTTTGAAACTACAACTGCCCTTGATCGTTCACTAAACTTTATAAATATTAGCACAAAATTTACAAGTGACCTATTTAAATTAACAAGATTAACAAGATCAAAATATGAGGATTTTCCTGAAAGATATCCTTGCCTTTCTAACTTATAGAAACAGCTCTGGGCCCTGTTCATCACCTTGAAACTTTGAAAGTGAGGCAACCTCTCTTTGTGCCAGATATGAAAACTTCTAAGGTCAACCACATGTCCATTTCTTAAGTAGCTTCCTTTACATATCATCATAATTTCTTCACATACAATACGTCCATTAATGCTTTTTTTTACTTAGATCACTCAGTCAAATTACTGCTAAAATAAAAAATTACAAACAATAAAGCTCTTTACTGTTTTCCTGAACTTCTGGAAAAAAACATAACTTACTGAGAATGACACAGTAGAACAGAAATACAGTTAAGGAGGTCATGAATAAGAGTAAGAAAGTTTTTCCAAGATCACTATATGTGCTTCAATCTGCAGCCCAGTGTTAGTTTGAAAGCATACATACACTATGGCTTTTACCCCTAAAAATAACCCAGTGCAGATATGCACATCTTGATCTCATCCATCGACCTGACTTGACATGGGCTGCACAATACACACCGATACCTGGAGAGTTCTCAGAAGTGCAACATTTCATAATAGCTAAGATCAAGAGGAAAGCCTCCTAATTACCTACATCATCACCTGGAAATTGAATGTTTGTTGGAAAACACATTACTCTTTCTTGCTGACCATAAAAAGTGTTAATAAACAATGCAGCATTACATTTCAACATCATTTTTGGCCTGCTTCAGTGTAAAACATCCAGGTACTCGTACACATCTATGCACATACACAGTCTCTTTTCAGGAGTGGGAACAGTCCCACCTCACAAGAGAAACCGCTTCTTCATTTTTAAGTGTTATCTGAATTGCATGATCAAAGTGAAACGAGGATAAGGAGGTGAAACCCAATTAATTAGTTCCTGGCAAGCTGTAAATATATGCAATGCATTTTGATTGAACTAATTCAACATAGGTTTGCTCATCAAGTGCAAAATTTTATTGGCAACTTCAGGAGACAATACTGTGAGAAAGGCAACCGCATTTAGCTTTCTATGTATATATAACCTACCATTTCTGTGCTGATCAGCTTAAATATGTTAAATGGACACATTTGACAGAGATCTTCCAAATACCAAGAAAATCCCTTTTATTGAACACTTTGTTTGCAAGTGTCCCTTCCATTCTGACTAAGCAGCTGGCAAGGACAGTTGTTATTCACACAGAGGAACTGTTTGTGCAAAATTTTGTTTGAAGATTCTCCATACAACGTGCATTTTCTGTAAGAGTTCACCAAATGTTTAATCTTTCAGCTTCTGTAGTCTGTTCAAGGCCATAAGGTGAGCTAGTCAACATGGTTTTTTTGGTACTGTAAAAATAATAAACCAGATCTCTGTTGCAATATTGGCAGCCACCTCTAATCCCCACCTTCCACATTAGGGCCTGTTCTACTTGAAATGCCATGTAATTGAAATTACAAGCTTTTTGCTTCCCATGGCAGGGAGCCAGCACATTTCACGCTAAACCTTACACTAAAAAAATGGTAGTTTGAGTTAACTTACACATAGTTTTTCTGTTTACAGGCAAGAGAGAAGGAGGAAATACGTGGGCACCTGAGAATCACATTTGTTTCAATTTGTGAAATGTACTCAGATTCATTTTTTTCTAAGTTTCAGTGCTGTTTTATTTATTGTTACGTGGAGTAATAGTTTTGAATATGTCATGCCCAAGAAACCAAAATTTTAGACAGGTAAATCCAAGGCACTCTTTTTTTAAAAAAAATTTTAAATATAGTTTTTTGAAGTTCAGAAAATTCTTTCAATTTAAAACCACATTTAGAGGATTAAATATTTTCAAATAAGAGTATTTTCACTCCAGAAGACATCTGCCCTTCTATCTGCTGCATGAAAGGTCTCCTTGGAAACACTAGCTACACGCTGCATGCGCTGCCCGCCAGTGGGGCTGATGAACTGAAGCCGTGCGGGGCGGGGGCCTTTCCAGAACCCGTCTTTACCCTTGGGGGTCTGGGCAGAGAGATGGGGAAGTCCTGCCACACATCACAGAGGTCAGGCAGGCACCCAAGGAGGGGCTCAGGTTTTGCAATATGATATCAGCAAAAAGAATACCAGCAGGTAAGAAGTGAAAAAAAAAAAGTATTTCAGGGGCCTTCCAAAGTAAAAGAGAATTTTAAAAGTAAGATATAGTTATTTTGCTGCTGTATGTACAAAATGCTATGTCTGCTTTATAGCTTCTAGTGGAGGGTGTCCCTGCCCATGGCAGGGGGGGTGGGAGTAGATGGTCTTTAAGGGCCCTTCCAATCCAAACCATCCTGAGACTCCATGATTTATGGAATTTGTTTTACATAGGTCAGGCCTCAACTGAAGAGGTTCAAGGTATGTAATTCAAACAACTTGCTTAACTACTTACAAGAAATATCACTTATTTCCCCAAAACCTTGATATTATGTTCTTCTACTATCTTGTATTGTTAATTTAGCAAATAGTAATTAAATCTCCACATTTGCAGGTTTTTTTGGACTAGCTGTGGTAGAGTTGCATAAATCTAATAACTGTTATTATTATTTTTACAGAAGATTTACTATTTAAAGTTAAAATTCCAAAATTTTAACTTTATTTGCTTAAATTTCCACATACTTACAAAAATCAACTTGGATTTGAAAACTTTTGTATCAGAAGATGCTAATTTTGTATGCATAATAAGTAAATATGACCTTTATAATTCATACTACCTTGCAAGCACACTGCTGTTGTTCATGATGTGGCAGTGGCTTAAAAGGTGGAACCTTTTAACGAGTAACCTGCTAAATGCTAAACAGCAACCACAGTCCAGCAAATAATTTATAGATTTAGTTAAATACTGAAGTTTAGGTGATTTAGAGCTGTTGAGTATATTCAAACTTGTACAAGTAATTAAGTTACTTCTCAGCATTGTTCAGAGGGAGAATAGTGGAAAAGCTACCAAAATTTATAACAGTTACAATTTAAATCATGTATCACTGGAATATAGCTGTATGCAACAAATACTGATAGCAAGAATTAAAAGATTAATTTTTCCTTGTGCATGAAGCCTCTAGTAATTTTACAAATTGAATTACCATTAAGGAATTTCTGCATTTATCACAGAAAATCCATGTGTGTATTCCTTCTAGGAAAGCAACTGAAAAGTCCTGAAAAGTACTGAAGGAGTAGGGAAAACAGGAGAAAATGTATTTAAAACAAAACACCTTTATAAAACAATTCCTTAGAGTATTTTTCCCACAGCAAGAGGAAAAACTCAAGGGAAATTCAGAAATGCCATTTGCAGTTAGACAACTTTTTTTTTTGCCCCCACAGTTTCTGTTACATTTGGATTGATTTGCTTTACATGGATAATTTGCAAAGAAAAATATACCTTTTTATGTGCACATGCAAGGCAAGATGAGTGAATGCAAAGATTCACATAAAAAAACCCAGTAAGCATGAGTCCTATTAGTTCCAGGTGGTAAAAGAAGCAACTCAGAGGGAAGGCAAAGGCTACTCAATATGTCCAGTGCCTGTGCCCTTTTTCTTTCTTTAGTCACTGTAAATTTAGGAACTTCCCCTGATACCTGACTTTTCCATTTCTGTCACAACTGCAGCCCACCTAATTTTTTCCTAATATCACTTCACTGTTTTCTTAAAGCTTGCAAGTCAAATATTTATAAAGCTCATTTACAGAAACACAAAGTAAAATAGGACTCCAAGTTTACTACACTGCAAAAATCTCAAGAAAAAGCTTTGCATTGTGCCTAGAACTTTTTGTTACATTAAACATCTGTCAGGAAATGAGCCCTGCAGTAAACTAGGATCTATAAGGACATTTTGAATGCTTGCTTCCACTTTGAATCCTTGCAAAACACTTGGGAAGAGTGCTGATTCCTGTAAATACTTCAAACCGCTTTTTGCTAGCTTCACTTGTTTATTCATTCAGTACGTCTTGAGTGAGATTGCACTGAAAATGTAAGTTCTTGGTATTTCAAATATCAACTCACTACGTGAAAAATAAAGCATAGCAAAACGTTCTGTTAAGAAAGGTTTAAAGGAAAAAGGTCTAACTACAGAATCTTTCAGGTTCTTCAGAAATAGAACAATAAACATATACAATGTTACAAGAAAATTATAATGTAACCATAGAACATGCACCATGTCATAGATGCAGATGATGCCTATCTCATCTAAGTAAGGTGTGCAGATTGCTTTAGTTTCCACATCAAGGATCTTATGTGTGGATTCATACACGGGACAAGAAAAAAGAACCCACACAGCTCTTTTCTAAAGATCCTTATGCATGATTCTTGCAGCTTTATCCCACGTTTTTTCTCAAAATGCTTCTGTTCTGAAGGCCGAAGCACTTTTAAAGAAATTTTGTCAAATATATATTAGTAGAAAGAAATTTATGATAATGAACCATTTAACTATTAACAGACCCAAATTACCCTATTGGAATGCAGTACCAGTATTAAATATGGCACACCTTGAACCACATCAAGAATTTTTACATGTAATACTCACATTTGAGTGAGTGCCATGAACCAATTTGTCCAATTTATGAGAAATGTCTGATCAGCATCATATTTATTCTATTTTTCCCTCATTTTGTATCTTATATAGTATCTCATATCATATAATATCTGAAAATAATTTCAAGTCACGAGAATACGTTTTGGTATCAATTCTGAAGTAATTTTACAGGCATGTTTCTTACTGTTTTGAAGGATTTGTGGGAATCCATTGCAAGAATGCATTTATCTTCATAGCCTTCCTATGAGGAAACTCAGTTTTACCTCTACTTTTCATATGTCAAGGTTGTCAAAGATTAGGTCTCACTGTAAGTTATTAGGGAACCATGGAACAGATCTCTATTCCTTCAGAGCCCGAAAAGGTAACAGCAACAGCTGGATCACTTCTTTTTTCCTTTAGAGGAGATATAGTTGCAGACAATTGTAGTGTTGGATAGCTGAATCTTATTCTGAATAATAAGCCATTTTAAAGAGACAGAAGTACAAAAGAAAACCCAAAAACAGACGAACTAACAGGTACTGGTTTATGGATCCTTAGTATCTGAGGGAAAGGAATTTTCCAAGAGCTCAGGAAAGTGAAGGTATTTGGCTATGCCCTAGGGAGATGCTTGGGCGGGGTGGGGAGGGAAGGGGGAGGAGATGGGAGCCAGAGCAATAGCTGCAACTGCCCTGCTTGCCTTGTCTTTGCAGCACTGTCAATAAAACAGCCAGTGTGCCTTTCAGGGATTCAGCCCAGGCAACTTTACTGCCTCTGGCAGTCTATTGCTCCAGGCAACCTTACCTATGCCTAGAACTAGCAGAGCATTACATGATGTATGTACACGTTGTTTGTCCACTGGTAAGCTTGCACACACGGAGCATGTATCTAAACATACTCAGCTGAAGGCTGTACATTTCTGTAGCAAGATTCTGCCAATAAACATCACAATCTTTTGTTTTCCTGGTATCTTTATTTTTCTGTGTAAGTCAATTTAGTTG
>NW_010261088.1:53561-65201 GCF_000690775.1 Eurypyga helias
AAATCAAAGCTGGTAGCCTGAGGGTCCAAATCAATACGAAAAACGTGGATTCAGAAACTGCTGTAAAATTTATTATACCTCTCTCTTTACTAGTGTGAGTCAGAAAGGAGGCTTGAGAAAGAAGCTCAAAGCAATGGCAACTAAAGTTCTGCTCCTTACTCCTTTTGCCCAGTATCCACAAATGCTCTGTGAGGTTCTTGCACTCCAATTTCTCAAAGAGCTTTAGGAATTGATCTGGAACTCTGTATCTGCTAACTGCTTTGATAACTCTGGTTGGAAATACTCTATGTTCAGTATGATTTAGCTTTATTAGAAGTACTTAATCAGCTGTCTGAAAGACTGCAGGACCAGTGTGAATTGTCATTTTTCTTTTTTTCTTTAATACTGCTCTTTTTTCCTTAGCTACCAAATACTGAGCCCTTCTTTTCACTTACTTTATCAACACTGAAGCGTGTGAAAAAACAGTATTGCTACAGCTGAACAGGACTTAATGTGTCTTCTTACAGCTGTCTAAAATTTTGCCAAAAACAAACAACTATTGTCAAATTACTTGCCTTGGGAAAAAAGCAATTCCTCTTTAACCTATATTAAATTTCAGATGCAATACAACTAGTGCAAAGTTCTGATAATTTTTCAAAAATTATTTTATTGCTGGTTATATTTTCTGCAAATTTCAAATCTGCAAAGATTTTGTTAAATTTCAAAATAAGAGAACTGATGAAAATATCAAACATAGTATTGCATTATTTTACAAATATAAAAATTAGAAACAGATTTTAAATTGACATCTCTTGCTTATTAGTTCCCAAGCGAATGTAACCAAAAAGCTAAATCATAGCTGAGATAATATACTGTCATATTTCATAATGAATCTTGGAGCCTGAATTATTTTGTTCTCTTAATTTTGTAAAATGGAGTATTTTCTGGTAGAATGAAAACTGTCTAATATTTAAGAACATACAGGCATAGTATAAAATGACTGCACTGACAATGAGAGCTATATACCTAAGTCCAACAGCACATGTTTTTCAGTGAGATTATAGTAATTTATTTCAAAATATCACCCTAGCTAGAATGAAAAAAATAAAGCAGCCAGACAACTGAAAATTCAGAAAGGTTAGGTATATTTAGCTTTCTTCCCTCTAGGATGACAGGGCTGGCAAGCACAACTTTCATCTTTATACAAAATCTAATTTTTATCCAACTATTTTTTAAAATTACAGGATTATCCATAGTGAAGATACTTACAGATCCTGCCACTTGAGAGGCACTCTGAAATTCATCAATATCTTCTGCAAGTGTTTCAACCCCAGGTACTTGAGCTGTTCCAAAGAGGCAGAAGAAAGTAAATTACTGTAATTAAGTAAACATTAGTCACTTTGAAAATAAAATGCCTATAAATTACCTGCTGGGAAGGTAAATGCACTACTTTTCAGTTACACTTCAATGGATATTAATTTATGTCCAATTTTAATTTATCAGCTTAACGCCATGTGGAACACTGTCTCTAACACAATTAGAGTGATCACCAAGCCTCCTTCAGCTGCCAAGGGGTCTCATAGGTTATTTATTATTTTTACTATTAAAACTAAATACTCTTTGTCCTTTACACAAATTGAGTAGTGGATCTTCAGTTTTAGTAAAATCAATAAAATGAAATGTTATTAATTCTGTTAAACTAACTAGAAAATCCTTTAAGTAAAAAGTTCTGGTCACTTTAGGCAATGTTTAAAAGCCACACAAGGTATAATTTTTGCCGCTACCACCACATCTGTAAAGCAACATGACTTGGTGAGAAGTCTAGGTTGCACCTTTGAAACACACGTAAGAACTTAAACCAGAATTCATGTACCTATGTCAGAGCAAGCAATTTCCAGGTAACATGCTATGCAGTTTCACTCTTTGCTTGACAGTCTGCCAGGCACTTAGATGCTGTTCATAAGCAGCCTAAGAAAACCAGATGCCCATATCTTCCCTAGGTTCTGCTGTTATTCAGACACTTAGCAGGGAGGTCCTTATGTTTCCAGAGTGCTCCAATTTGTTAAACATCTCAGACTATACTCACTTTAAAGACGGAACAGTGCTGAAGCATGGCAACTATGGTTACCACATTCACTGCAAACACAAATGAAAGTGGAGAAAGAAGAGGTAATGGATGATGCAAGGATGAGGTCAGAGAACTATGCAGGAACTGGGAGATGATCCCATGTTTTTACCACCACCCTATCTAGTTGTCAACCCTAATTCCACATATTTGCATCCTTATTTATTTTTTCCCCTGGTCATGCAGTTGCACCTGGGATAGCACTGTATGTGTTTCGTATGTTCCTATTCCTATGGAACATCCCCAATTTCAAACTTTTCCTTTACATCCAAATGCCTGCTTTGAACTTTCTACTCTATTGGTACTTTAAAGGAAAAAAAAAACCAAAACAAACCCCAAATATGTAGAAGCTACACATCCTAGTCTTTTCAAGTTTCTTCAAGCTAAACTTTCTAGTTTCTACTGGATAGAAACAGGAACTGGCTAACTGCAAATAATAAAATCCTGTGACTCCTGCTTGATAGGGAATGGACTACTGATGTGAAATTTGCTTCATAAAATTTATTTAGCAAACTAAGTATTATGTATCACAGCATAATCTGTAGCTCTAATAACATAATAGATTAGGAAATACCACATGTACACACTGTGGCGTAGTACCACATAATCTGTCATCTTCAGTCCAATTATATTATTCCAGGTGGAACCACATAAAAACCCAGGTCTTTGCCCACACCTGAGAAATATGTGGACTTGCATACTCCACTGCAAAGTAATTCACTTTACAAACAGCTTTTCTCAGACAAATTGAAGGGTGGTTTAGCAGTTTAGAAGTGGTATGCTTTTCATTTACCCAATATTAAGAGTTTACTGGCTAATAAATTATTATATGTTAAGCTTCCTTCCACAAGAATGCACTGACTGCAAAGATTTTATCTGTAATAATGTCTTATTTTCCTGCCTTATATCATGGCTTTTACTCAAAGGGTAAAGATACTTTTCAGCAAGAGACTGAAACAAGTGAAAGAAGGTCCTATGGTACTTACAGACAACTGGGATTAAATGAACACTTAGGCTTTAGTGGTACTATTTTTAATATCCAAATTTTAACAAAAAATACACATTAGTAGATGACCTCTACAATCCCCCCAGTCTGTTTTTCAGACCAGGGGTTGTCAGATGTAGATTTGTACTGGATCAGTCCTGTTGCAGCATCTATCTTTCGAAGCCTCAGCCATTCTCCCTATCTCTCTACAGAACAAGAACAAGGCTTAATGGGGGATTGATCCAGGACACAAACCTGACAGGCTTGGCATCTACTGGGGAAGTTTTCTGTGCGGTGGCTGAAGCTGCTGCTTCTAATCAGAATCAAGAACCTAACTATTAAATCCTTCCCTGAGTTCTTTCTCTCTGTGAAACGGTTTTGAGAGGTATAGTTTAGGACAGTAAAAAGAAACTTCAGCCTTAAAGCATCTTGTGTTCTCCGATCTTGAGACCCGATTCCCATCTCTCATTTTTTACTACTTGGATCAAACACAACTCTGTCCAATTCAGAAAATCAGTGTAGTGGTTAATTAGAACCAGATCCAAATTGCCAGTGGAGTCAGTAGAGTGCCTGATGCTGCAGACAATCTTTTTACATAAGCTATTACTTGTCTTTATTGGGTGGAATTGCTTTAGTAAGGCTCATTTATAAGGGCTGTTAGAACAGATGTGCTGCCAATTACTTCTGAACCTAGTTCATCTAAAATCCACAAGAGAGATGATCCAGATCTAACAACTTAACAATTTCCCACTAACCCAGAAACAGATCGTTATCTAAAGAAAGCCACACTCAACTTTGCTGTGCATCAGCACCTTGCTTGCATATTCTTGAACAAATGTTTTACATCAGCACTTCCCAAAGCATAGTCTTCTCTCAGTACGGTCATTGGTAATGATGAGTAAGAACAGAAAATAGATTCAAATAAACCTGGGAAGCAAAACCTGTTGGTCACTTTTTCATGACATAATACATTCTTAAGAGAATACAGCTAAAAATTCATTCAGTGCAGCATGATGCCTTGGTTACTTAGGGTTTTCTAACAACACCTTTAGGAATCTCTTATTTTCAATTAATATTATGGATATGAAGATAAGTATCAGATGCACAGAAAACAGGTAATGTGCTGCATTTATAGGAAACATTGATAGAAAGGGTAGCTACCTGAGTTTTGTGCCTATTTCTGGTCTATGCTTACTTGTAAAAAACAGCTGTTGCTTTTTTTTTTTTCAAATAAAAATGTTTTGAGAAAAAAATATTTTGAAAAGCTGAATATTTCTGAGAGCGCCTTGACAGAAATTTGGCAGTACCTCACTGTTGACCTCAGTCTTTTTGACCTAGGGGCTTTGCTATTTTCTAGCTATATGATTAACGGGTTCATGTATAGTCAGAGACATGAGATAGATGTGTTTGTAACAACATGAATGTCATTGCCTCACCTGCCTATCTGACTTTTACTCCCTATATTTTTATTAGACAATGTTTTCCCTAAAATAACACTTCCATCTTCTCTGTATCAATACTGACTACAGATTATCTAGAATTATATAAAGTGGCCCAAGTTACAATGGCTATAGCACTCCTGTGATCCATGAAAGATCCAGTTTCATTATTACACAGCATTCTGCACCTTCTGACGGTTTCACCTTCATTAATCTTGGTGCCTCTGCCCCTTAGCAAGTGCCTATTATTTTACTGAAGCCTAGAGTTTCAGAAGATGGCATGGCAAAGTCCGTATTTCCAATTTCAGAACAATACCGAGGAAGGAAGAAGACAGACAGAGATATGTTCAAAACAAATTGTTTCAGGAACTGTGGAACTTCTCCTACATGTGTGTCTTACCCCTTTACTTGTTTCTGCTACAATAATCTCACACTTCCACATCCCCTTACCTATCCCAAACAAGCCACCAGCACCTCCCTTCCTGGGGATTACTCTCATAACAGAGTAATTTTGCTTTCCTGTCACAGGGCTTGAGTGTAGTCACCAGCCTGGGTCTCTCTTGCTGACAATATTCATCAAGCTTTTAAGAGTATCATATTTTGAGATAGAGTCCCCTCTTAATTTTTTTAATAAAGTCATCAATGGCAGATGAAAGGAAAAACAAACGGCATGACTGCATGAAGCCATGCATTCTCAGAAAACCAGTTTGAAAGATTTCTCTTTAAAGACTTCCTAGTTACTAATCCTGGCATACATTAGTTTACAAATGAGGAAGAGAAATGAGAGAAAGCTCAGGTTGCTGTCATACCTAATAACATAGTAATAGTACTACATAGCAGACAGTTAGTAGGATAATAAAAATCAACAGAAGTTAGTTCCGACTTGTTTTGCATTAATTAATCAACACAGGTAACTTGTCTGCAGCTGCTGAGGACTAAACTGCAAATCAGATCTTCCAATTAAAAGACTCAGCTGGTTCTGCCCAACAGTAAGGGAATGGACTAAAATCTTTGCAGATGCTCTGTCCAAACCTCTATTCCTCTCGGTCTCCATTCCAGTGACAACTAAGAGAAAGTTAACTTTCATCAGCTTAATCTTTCATAGGAAAGGAAGGCATTCTCTGGCAAAATATCCCTCAGGAAGTACCTTTTCCATTAGATTTCAGGTGTTACTCTGTTTAAAAACCTGAGCAGAAGTTGAAATAAGGCTGAGTGTCCCGACTACAGATTAGCACACCATATGTTTATGTTTGTACGAGGAGAAAAAATGTTCTTCAGATCTATTGTGTAAACCCCTTTTTATTGTATTTTAATTCTAGTCAGTAGTGCTTGAACAGATCATAGAAGCATTTCTGATACTTAGTTTAAAAGGGAGAAATTCTGTAACTTGTTATTTTTACTGCATACTACTTGAATCGTGTGGATTCATTTGTAGTATTAAATATTTCAAAGACCATTCTTGGTCATAGAGGCCAATTGGCAATGAACAGCCCATGTCTATGCTTTTTTACATCCCAAATAGCGTGCTAATATATAAACTGTCTACTAAGAATGAATCCTGGCCCAAGGCGGCTCCCAGAATTTGCCTAGGAGTTATTCTGGAGTGCCAATTGGCCATGCCAAAAACCATGTTTAGGGGCTCTTCTAACAGATTTGAAGTGTAAATGACTGAGTTCAAATTCCCAGAACACTCCCTGGGAGTGTTCATTTTCTTTTAAAGACATAATTTCTACTCTTAAACTCAAAACGTTGGTGTTTGGGTTTTTCTTTTACTATTAGCAGCAAACATATATGAAACTTACCATCAGAGTCTGACACTGCTGGCTCAGATGTTTGAGCTACCATGGAGGCATCTTCTGGCCTTTCTGCCAAATTATCTCCTTGCAATCTAAATTGTAGAAAAAGGGAACAAAAACATTTGCAATCATATTCCATAGATAAAACACGAGTGTTATCTCTGACTACATACCCTACTCACAACATTGTAGCTAAAAGGGTAGCTTTACTGAAAAGCCAATATCAATGGTTCAATCATATTATCCCAGACTATCTAGTAACCAAAGCCAGCCTCTAAGGAACATTCAACAGAATCTTAGCTTACATATTTTTGGTAAGACATTCTAACAACAGTGAGGTTTTGGTGGTATCATGTGTACATGAAACTGCAAGGCTTCTACACTACATTCAAAAATAATCAAACAGGACTGTACTGGGTGCCTGTGTCAAGGTGCTGGCAGTTGGGGGGCTGCAGGGGTGGCCTTGGTGAGGAGAGGCCAGGGCTGGCCTGTGCCGGACACAAGCAGTTCCATCTGTTTTGAAAAGACCATGGGAGGACACAGCTGAGCACCTCAGCCAAAATGCTCTGATGCCTTGGGAAAAACACAGTTACGGAAGAGCAAACACTGCCACAGAGGCAAATCAGCAGGGAACAGAAAGAGTGGGAAACAGCAGAGGTAACACCAAGCTCAGAAGAGAATAGTGCTCCTCTGACCTAAGGAGAAGGGACTTTGGGGTAGTGGTGGATGAAACGTGAGCTGGATGTCAGCCAGCAGCCCAGAAAGCCAACCGTATCCTGGGCTGTATCAGGAGAAGCATGGTCAGCAGGTCGAGGGAGGGGATTCTGCCCTTCTACTCTGCTCTCCTGAGACCCCCAGCTGGAGTGCTGTGTCCAGCTCTGGCATCCACAACATCAGAAGGATATAGGCCGGTTGGAGCGAGTCCAGAGGAGGCCACGAAGATGCTCAGAGGGCTGGAGCACCTCTGCTATGGGGACAGGCTGAGAGAGTTGGGCTTGTTCAGCCTGGAGAAGAGAAGGCTCCGGGGAGACCTTACTGCAGCCTTCCAGTACCTGAAGGGGCTACAAGGAAGCTGGGGGGGGACTTTTTACAAGAGCCTGTAGTGACAGGACAAGGGGTAATGGGTTTAAATTGACAGCGGGGAGGTTTAGATTAGGTATCAGAAAGAAATTCTTCAAGGGAGAGGGTGGTGAGGCCAGAACAGTTTGCCCAGAGAAGCTGTGGATGCCCTATCCCTGGCAGTGTTCAAGGCCAGGCTGGATGAGGCTTTGAGCAGCCTGGCCGAGGGGAGGGTGTCCCTGCCCATGGCAGGGGGCTTGGAACTAGATAGTCTTCCAACCTAAACCATTCTATGATTCCTGGGCAGATACTCCCCAGCTGCCCACAGTGAAGAGCACATCAGAGACAATATCTACTGCAGCCCATGGAGGGCCTAGGCCTAGGCATGTCCTGGAGTATCTATGTCCTGTGGAGAGCCCACATTTTTTTCCTGAAGGACTGCAGCCTGTGGGGAGAACCCACTCTGGAATAGAGGAAAGTGTGATGAGGAAGAAGCATCACAAAAGAGCTGTTACGGACTGACCACAACCCCCCATTCCATGTCCCCTCTGTGTACATCAGGGAGTGGGGAGAGGAGACTGGAGTGAAGGAGTGAAGTTGGGCTTGAGAAAGGGAGGAGACAAGATATTCTTTTAATCTACTCTAGGGGATCCTGCTCTGGCAGGGGGGTTGGACTAGATGGTCTTTAGAGTTTCCTTCCAACATCTACCACTCTGTGAATCTGTGACTGTTTCCCTTTTTGTTTCTTATTACCTAAATTGATTTTAATTGGCAATAAATTAAACTAATTTTCCCCAAGTCAAGTCTGTTTTGCCCATGACAGTTTCCCTGTCTTTATATCGACCCGCAAGTTTTTCATCCTATTTTCTCTACTCCTGCTGAAGGCAGTGAGTGAGTGAGTGAATAGCTGGTGTGAGGGGCTTGATCCTTAACCAAGGTTAACCGACCACAGGGAAATACAAGCAAGAATATTTCCTTTTCCTTTGATACTTTTTAAAAGAAAAATAGAGCCATTATGGCAGGTTTCATCTTCAGGCTTGCCTACTGCATCAGCTGACTGCAATGCCTTGACAGCAATTTACAAAAATAGTCCTTGTGTCTGTTCTTTTAAATGAGCATCCCAAGAGTCTCAACATCCTTCTTCAGGCTCTCATGAATCCTGACTACAGATTCTGCTCTGAAGAAATGCTTTTTAGCTCTTACCACAACATAGTTGCTATTTACATAAAGGTTATCTTACCTTGAATTTATTCAGACATGAAAAGAATAAGAAAAATGCAATTCAATTTTGCAAAACCCAGGAATCATAAAAAGGTATTGAAGTAAAACCTTGGGGAAAGAAATAACTTATCTCTTAAAAAAAGTTCCTTTCACTTTGTATTCTCATTCTCTGCAGCTGCTTTACACTAAACTTTGAATTAATCTTTGAAACCCAACAGAACACCCGTATCTGCCCTATCTGAATTTCACATTTTATGATTCTCACAGTTATCTAATATATTTGGATCGTAAGTCATCTATTCGTTTGTACCTTCTCAAAACCATTCCCCTGCCCCACAATTACTTTATCTTCTCTTATTCCCCCTGTGACATTTTATTTATGAGGGGAAGCTCAATGTAAATTCATAACGACTCTTACCTGAAGAGGTAGTTCCACAGAACACAAAACTCCTCAAGGCAACAAAAGTGTAATACTTAGAAGTTGTAAAACTAATTTTGAAGATTTCTTCTATGAATCCTTTATAGCTCTGTACCTGGTTTGCAATGGTCGTTACCAATTCTTTAAAAACCTAGCATGTCATACAGGCTCATCTAATGATGACAGTCAAACAGAAACAAGTAACTTTGTAACATTATCATAAAAATATTCAAATGGGGAGAAAGCAAATTGGAAATTAAATAACCACATAAAAAAGGAAGATCTCAAAAGTCGTATAATTTTCCTTTGCATTAAAATTGACCTGTCCTCCTTTATCACTGCTTACTGCAAGCACGTATTCAAGCTTATAAGGATATGCATGGAATCGCAGGAATCAAAATAGATATACTCTTCTCTGCAGCCATGTTGATACTTTATTTGTGTTTAATTAAATGGAAAATTACTCCAACCTTCTGTGCTTATATTGCAGTCAAAAAAATTATATCTAGAAGTAGGAGCCGTTTCTTTTATCCCATGAGAATGTTCAGGATTTTATCATACATTCCTATACTGAGTTTTCAGAAATCCAAACCAGACACGAACAAATAAAATTACTCTCATCTTATTCCAGAAATTATATATATTTAAATGGCCCATTGCCTTATGAAAAACATGTGAAAAAAAAATCTCTTCAACATATCTAGTCAGAAAAGCCCTTTCATATATGATTTCCCTTTGTAGGAGCAAATGGCTAGGTGAACTGGATGGATGTGTGACATATCTGGATCTCATTTGCACACCCAATTTTCAACTTATTTATGCATTTCTTACATAAATTTCTGAAAATTATTATCTTACTAATACTTTATGGACTACTTGAGTTATTAACCAAAACATTATTTCAGCTATTAATTATTTTAATGAAAGTCTAAACTTGATACCTGATAGACAACATTTTTTTCTATATACATTCTGCTTATAGTGCGATCTCTTGATTAGAGGCCACTGGTTCAGTTATATTCAAACAGCTGCATGTTGGAGCTTCAAGAGCTACAAAGGCAAACAGCCTCCAGGCAAATATTTCAATTTCCTTTGACCTTAAAATGCATTCAGTAGGACTTGTTCCAAGAAAACTGCCAGTGACTTCAGGGCCAAAGACATTATGAATAATTTCTACAGGAGAAGCGAAGCAGCATTGTACCAGGTCTACCACAAACAAGCTTGTGGATGTGTGAAACACAGTTGTACTGACAGCATGATTTAGAAAATATGATACCATAAGAGCATGCAAAAAGAGGACAAAATTATTTCATCTACATTCCCTGACTGAGTCACAGCATAATAAAATCCTATATTGCCTCATCATACAATCACAGAATCTTTTAGTTTGGAAAAGACCTCTAAGATCATCAAGTCCAACCATTAACCCAACACTGCCAGGTCTGCCACTAAACCATGTCCCTAAGAGCCTCATGCACACTTAAATACCTCCAGGGATGGTGATTCCACCACCTCCCTGGGCAGCCTGTTCCAGTGCCTGACTGCCCTTTCCGTGAAGAAGTTTGCCCTAATGTCCAACCTAAAACTCCCCTGGTGCATCTTGAGGCCATTTCCTCTTGTCATAGAGAGATGAACCAGGAAATAGGAAAACGAGAGATTATTGTAATTACAGATTATTTATTTTTCATCCACTACTTTGAAAAGGTCTTTTCACACTTCTGAACAATCTATAAGCACACCTAGTATTACCTAAGAAACGGCAGTGATTAAATTCAGCAAAAAGAAATCATATTGATTCCTTTAGCATTCAGATTAGGAAAATATTTGTTCCTGACTTGAATTCTGGAAAAGCAATGTTTTCTACAAATGTTTAAGATTTATCGCCCTATCAAAGATTTTATATTATTTCTACGTAAATTGCCTTTATCCGCTATGTTAATTTTTCTACTAGTGGTGGTGCAGTATTTGGAAGTAGGAGTAATCTATGTAAAAAATAAAAAAAAAAAAAATTTTTTTTAATCTAAAAGTTCAGCCATCTTAAATTTTCACTAGGAAAATAAAAAATTACTTCAGCACGTACAAAGGGGAAATGAAACAAATGTTGCTGTTTTGATTCAGTAACGCATTTATCTAAAGTGGTTACTCTTCAGTTTAAAACCATGCCCATAGCAAGCGCATTGCTGAACTTGAGCATTTAGGATGTTTTTCTTCTCCATAGATCGGTGGAAAACAGGGCATGTCATCAAGATGAGGATATTAAAATTCGATATATCAACAGAAGTAATTTATTTTATCAGATGAAAGACTACTAAGACAAAACTACTGTCTGAATCCCAGTTGCTAAACTGAAATGAAAATGCAAAAAACTCTGTGATTTACCTTGCGTAACCTCCCCCCAATGAGGCCGTGTGAAATGACCTACATAAAACTCCACTCTGACTAATATGACAACCTGTTTTTTGAACATCTTCTATACTTCCCTGGCAATTTTGAGTGTCTGGCAAACCCTCAGAACACATTGTTCTGAGGTATCACAATTACCAACAGTCTTAATGAAACGCTTATAAATCCCTATCATTGCAGAGGTGGAAAACAACTCACTGACTCATTGATTTCAT
>NW_010261089.1:0-4740 GCF_000690775.1 Eurypyga helias
TACTGAAGAACATCGATACAATCAGCAGGTGGATCACCCTGCTAAGATTGCAGTGGCTCAGGCAGATCTGGACTGTCAACATAAAGGTGAGCTGTTTATGGCTAGGTGTGTCCCTGACACCTTGGGCCACCAAGGGGGAGATGTCATGTACAGGTGGGTTTGTGACTGAGGGGTGGACTTGACCATGGATGCCATTGCTCAGGTCATTCATGAATGTATGACATGTGCTGCCATCAAACAAGCCAAGAGGGTAAAGCCTCTTCGGTATGCGAGGCGATGGTTGAAATGTAAGTATGGGCAGGCCTGACAGGTTGACTACATCACCCTCCCTAAAACCTGCCAGGGCAAGTGCCTTGTGCTGACAATGGTGGAGGCAGCCATGGGGTGGCTAGAAACTCACCCTGTGTCCCATGCCACTTCCCAAAATATCATCTTTGGCCTTGAAAAGAAGTCTCGTGGTGACACGGCACCACAGAAAGGATTGAATCAGACAATGGAACTCATTTCCGAAACAGCCTTGTAGACACTTGGGCTGAAGAACACGGCATTGAGTGGGTGTATCACATTCCCTACCATGAACCTGCCTCAGGAAAGGTTGAGCGGTGCAGTGGGCTGTTAAAGACTGGCCTGAGAGGAATGAAGGGTGGAAAACTCAAGAATTAGGATGCCAAAGAATTAGGCAGGGCTGGGGGTGGGAATGTTTGCAGCACAGGCACAACCCAGAAGGTGTGTGAGGGTCAGCTCGGGGGTTTCCCCACGCGGAACGCACCAGGTCGTTGTTCGGACCTCATGGTGGGTGTTTAGTGCAGAAGAACCATCTTTTGTTAAGCAGATTGATCCAAGAGTCAGGGTTTGAAAGTTTGTTTTTCCTCTCCCTGCTTTTGGCTCCGGGGGCGGGTGGGGGGGGGGGGTGGGGAACTCAAGAATTAGGATGCCAAAGAATTAGGCAGGGCTGGGGGTGGGAATGTTTGCAGCACAGGCACAACCCAGAAGGTGTGTGAGGGTCAGCTCGGGGGTTTCCCCACGCGGAACGCACCAGGTCGTTGTTCGGACCTCATGGTGGGTGTTTAGTGCAGAAGAACCATCTTTTGTTAAGCAGATTGATCCAAGAGTCAGGGTTTGAAAGTTTGTTTTTCCTCTCCCTGCTTTTGGCTCGTGGGCTGATTGGGGCGGGGTGTGTGTGTTCCTTTCTCCGTTTTGGTTGGTGTTTTTTTTGTGGTTTGTTTTTCTTTTCCTCCCCTCGGGGTTTTTGAATTTATTTTTTTGCCTTGCCTGGAACCTGGCTGTGTCCGCCCACAGGTGGTGAGATCCTGTATAATTTGTTCTATTTTTCCATTCTTTTAATTATTTATTAGTGATAGCATTGTTAGTAATTCCATAAGTTTCATTTATATAATTAAATATTTCTTATCTGAACTTTTTACGAGCCTCTCTTGTTTTCCTCTGACCCGTCCTCAATGGGACTAGAGAGGGGGAGGGGGAAGGGGTGGGTGTTAGAGCGACTGGTGGTGCTTAATTGCCTGACATGGCTAAACCACAACATTTTCTTAGTGGAGATAAGTAAATCGATCCAAAGCCTTAGCTTTCATTTTTCTTTATGTCCTGAAGTAAAGGTACAGAGAATTTTGGATAAGGATCTCTATGTTGTAATTCCTATGAAATGCATATATATTCTTAGCATTTATCTGGCAGTGTAGATGTTCACTTAACAGAAAGAAAAAAGTATGAAAAAAAATAAGCACACATACAGAGTGAGAATAAGTGAAAATTTTATATCCTCTACTTTGTACAAGTAAATAACCATATTTTTTTTAATGTAGGGACTTTGGATTGCTAACTCCTGCAATTCCATATATTATTTAAAGTTCAGTTATGGACTGTAGCATATTACGTCTTGGATCAAGAAGCCCTCTGGATTATTTTAGAACAGAATTTAGATGTCTCCACTGTTTTTACTTCAAGAGCTACAGCTGTCACCATATACAGGAATGAATGAGCTCTAAGATGTAGACAATATAAAAGACAGTACCAGTATGTTATTCAGTAGGTCCATAACTTCATATGATAATAGTTATTATGATAGTTTATTATTATATTTATTATGATGAGTCAGTAGAAAAATTGAAATTTATTTAGTTATTTTGGAAGAATTTCTTAACTTGGCAGCACTGTTGCTTCCAGAAAGTCACTGTTTTAGGGAAATTTTATAATTCCTGTGTGAAGGATAAATGCATATGTCAATACACCTGTGTAGAGAAAAGTGATAGCAGTTATCAGGTTTCTGTTATTAAAAAGACTACGAATTACTTACAAACACTTTGCTTCTCTCATTGACACAAGCATCAGGGTGATCTGGTTTAAAGACCACTGTACATGTAGTTATTTACAGCACAGCATGCCAACATTGTTTAATTTAGACATATTCCCTCCAGATTTTTGAAAGAAATCTTTGGTGAGTTATATTGAATTTGATAAAATTCAAACAAATATTTGCATGTTAACACCAATGCAAGCATTATCCAATAATGAACACACTTTGATATTTAAATTGTGTCATGTTTTTTAATTTTTGAGGTATGTTATTTATAGTCCAGATCCCATGAAAAATGGAATGGTTTAAAACTCACACTTATGTCTTTTTTGTAAGCACCTTCCCATCTTGACTTGAGGCCTCTCAGAATTTTGGGTTATCTGTAGGACCTCTGAAGATAGTGTAAATATGATTTTGAATAGAGGTCACAGTAAAATAAAGCAATATCAAGCTCTACTTTGAAAGATTTTTTTCTTTCTGTCTGTTTGGGATCATTGCTGCAATTAAAGAAAGATAATCCCTCATCTTAGAACTTCTATTTCTCTTTTGTCCAATTTCAGTATGTTTAGGTACCAAACTCTGGTCTTCATGTTGCTTTATTGCATGAGGACTCATCAACAGCACAGAATATTTGGACAAAAATTTTCTCACCTTTGTTCATCTCAGCTGTGTGTGAAGGATATTAGCATATTTTCAGCAGCTGTGACTTTCCTTTGGTGTTGACTGTCAAAGTTTAATCATGATGCATGTAGTAAAATGTGTCTTATTTGTACATTTTAAAAGAGCAGTTACAGATTTTTTTTGAACAAGTTGCAAAGGCACCCTTTAGTTTTTCCTTCTCCATATAAATATGTTTTTCTGATTTATGTTTTCTTTTAAGCTTGTAAAATGATCTGTATTTGTCTTGGTGTTGACTTAAAGCAGGGTAAGGATAAAGCAAGCAAAGCGAAGGGTAAAAGCATCTTTATCTTACATTATCTGAGCCTCTTGGCAAATTTTACTTAATCTGCCTACTTAGGCTTTGATTAATTCTTTCTACTTTCCCATTTGATTGAGGTCTCCATGAGGTATGGATATCCCACTTTACCCCTAATGCTTTGGCTAAATTTTGAACAGCCTCTGCTATGACATGTGGGCCCCTATCTGAAGATAGTCCTATAGGTACCCCAAATCTTACTATTATTTCTTCAAGTAATGCTTTTGCTACTTCTCTTGCCTTGTTGGTGTGACAGGGGAAAGCCTCTGTCCAGCCTGAAAAAGTATCTATCATTACCAAAGGATAGCAATATCCATTTTGCCATGGCAATTCAGAGAAGTGTATTTGCCAGTAATCTCCTGAACTGTTTCCTGTATTTATCACTCTGGAAACAGGTCTTTGAGGTAGGTAAGGATTGTTCTTCAAGTATAATTCACATTTCTTTACTACGCTTTTAGCTATCCCAATCATTCTTATACTTCACACTTGTGTTTTCAATGCCTCCACCATTGCCTCAATTCCCCAGTGAGTTTCTTGGTGCTGTCTATTAGCCAATTCACGCATAATTTCCTGTGTAACCATTACTGATGTGAAGGACTCACCTACCACCCTTCTTGGGTTTTATTTGCCTTCAGTAAATTAGCCAATTGGTTATTTTCCAATGTATACTGTGGACTTCCAGGCCACAACCTTTGGACCTTTTCAGGCAGAAATAGCAGTATTTGACTTTCAGGTGATTCTTTCACACCTTTGTCTGCCATTCAGTTTCCTATATGCACCAGACTATTTCCGAATTGATTCACCTTACAATGCATGATTGCCACTAGTATAGGTGGATTTATTGCTTGTAATAATTGTTGAATCATTTGCTCATATTTAATCAGGGATCCTTGAGAAGTTTGAAGTCCCGTTTCTTTCCAGATGGCCCCATGATCGTAGACTATCCTGAAGGCAAACTTTGAATTTGTCCATATATTAACAGTTTTGTCCTTTCACAGCTCTAATGCTCTGAGCGATGCTATGAGCTCTGCCTTCTGGGCCTATGTATTAGATGATAGAGCTTTGGCCTCAATTACTGCATTAATGCATACCACTGCATATCCTGCGTTCTGCGTTCCATCCCGCAAAAAGCTGCTACCATCCAAAACCAGGTCCCAGTCTGCATTCTCTATTGGCGTGTCTTTCAAGTTGGCTCAGTCTGCTCTGCTTGAGTATGTCTGCTCTATTGTTTGCAAACAATTGTGAGCTAGTTCCCCTCCACCAGCATCAGTAGTGAGAAAGGTCACTGGATTCAGGATCATGGTTACTTTCAGCTCCACGTCGTCCTCTTCCAAGAGGACAGCTTGATATTTCAGCATCCGGCTTGGTGATAACCAGTGTCCTCCTTTTTGATCTAGGACTGCTGTAACTCTGTGAGGAAAAAATACAGTTGGCTTTTGCCGGAGGCTTGATT
>NW_010261089.1:4766-5421 GCF_000690775.1 Eurypyga helias
CCTGCCACTGCTCGGAGACATGCTGTCCTTCCTTTGTTGACGCTATCTAATTGTTTTGAAAAGTAGCCCACGGGTGTTTTCCACGATCCCAGTCTCTGGGCCAACGCTCGCTAAGGCAATATCATAGAATCATAGAATCATAGAATCACTAGGTTGGAAAAGACCTTAGAGATCATCCAGTCCAACCGTATCTGTCCACCACCAAACCATATCTCTCAGCACCTCATCCACCCGTGGATGTAGTCTTTCATGTACAAACAGTTCACATGGTTTTTCGAAATTTAGGATGCTCAGAGCCGGAGCACTCATTAAAGTTGGTTTAATTTTTGTAAACGTATCTCTGCACTCTTAAGTACAATCAAGGAGGTTTCCTTCCCTTTGTACAGCTTCATACAAGGGTTTGGCGGCAAGTCCGAGATTTGTTATCCACAGGTGACACCGTCCGGCCATTCCGAGAAATGCGCTCAGCTCGTTTTTATTTGGGCTCCGGAATTTGGCAAACAGCCTCCTTCCTTTCAGTTTCAAGACTCCGCTGGCCCTGGGAAATCGTGAACCCCAAATATGTTACCTCCTGCCGGGCGATCTGTACCTTGTTCCAGGACACCTTGTACCCACAAGTCCCAAATGTTTAGGTCTGTTGTCATTTGCATAGAAT
>NW_010261090.1:0-8856 GCF_000690775.1 Eurypyga helias
GCCGGAGTTAAACCACGACAGCGTGCCTGGCATCTTTTCTGCAGCTGTGCTGTGTGAATTTCATTTTATGGAAAGTGCTCATCACTGAGACATAGATGGTCCCTATTTGAACTGGCGTAAGGATGAATGAGGGGGGAGTTTGGCCTCAGTGAACTGGGCGGAATGCTCTGTGTGTTCCCCTGTTTCTCCAAGCTGCATGTTCCTAACGATTTCCTAGGCAGACGTAGGCAGCAGCAATTTACTCTCCGATTTCTGCACGCCTGTCACTGCTGGTGGTGGGGAGGGAAACGGGCAGAGCTCACTATGCCTCCCCGCCGGTAATGCTGGGTAGGATGGGGGTTTCTCTGCATTAGGATTGGCAAGACTTTGATCACCTGCTTTTGCCACCCTCGGTTGCATGGCTGCGTGCTGGGCTGTGCTATGAACTGACAGAGTTCCCCACGTAGCCCAGAAAAATAGGTTCTAGAGGGGAAGGGTGGGGAGGGAGCAGTTCGCGTGGCAGGAATTCTGGATGCCGGTACTGCCTGGAAGACGCTTCATGTGCCTGAGTCCCAGGCTCGTGGGTCTCAAATAAAACTGGTCACCCTGTTGCTGTACAAGAGGGACAGAAGAAGGGGTAGACCAGTCGCTTCACAGCACTTCCTTGGTGAAGGTCAGAAAAGATGCATCGATCTGATTCCTCTTAAAACAAAAAAAAGTTGATTCTAAATCAGTTAACATTTCTTCACTGTCACTTTGAAATCCTTTATTCATACCTTATTGACTCTTGTTAATCGCCTGCAGCTTTTGTCTGGTTTTGGATGGGAACAAGCGTCACTTAAGTGTGAAAACACTGATGTTTTATTCTTTGGGCGAAGAAATCAAAATGCTATTTAAATGATATTTATTTAAAGGTGGTCTAGGAAGAAGTTTTAAATTGCATTGGCTTCTCTTTTTCTTTGGAATGTACTAGTACTAGAAAAGACTTTCTTTTATAAGAGAAATGTACGTTTTTATCTGGGAAAATAAATGAGGATTCTTACATTTGCCTCATGCCGTTTGCTGGGGCGCTTTTTTGGCGTGTAAGGATGTGGGTTCTGCTCTCTTTACAACTGAATTGTGGGGCTGGGGAGTTGGGTGTCCTTTTCTTCCATAGTGGCACTTAGTCATTACCACTTTGTAAGTATTAGCCAAAGCAGGTTTAAAACTAGCTAAATTTGTCTTCCATTTCTATTTGTTGGCTTCCAGTGCCTTGCCTATTAATTGAGCTAGTTCGTTAGCCACGGCATGCGTTCTTAAGCCAGACCAGATGAATTTCTTTTTTCTTTAAACAGGGGGTGGAAAACGAAGAATTGGAAGATACTTTTCACAGATACACCAAAGCCTTCTCTTTAAGCTTGTGTGTTAGGTACAAGCAGGTGCTGTAGAACTGGCTTGAGAATTACAGGTTATTTATTGGGCGAGATGCTCTGCGTGCCGCCTTTGTTGGGCTTCGGCCCTTCCGTGTGTGTTTCAAACGCTGTCGCTGCGTCCCTGTTCTTCCCGTTCTGAAGCTGCTCTTCACAAAAACACCAGCCAGCGATTTATGTGCCAAAGTGGGTGAGGAGCTTCCTGGTGCGGAAGCCCTGCCCTGGGAGGACGCTGCTCTCCGCCTGTCGCTGTGCACCCTCTGGCGCTGGGTTGCCCTTCTCGCTGGCATCGAGGAGTTTCTTCTGGGTCACCCTCAACCAGCAGTCCGTGGGTCTATCAGCTTTTCTGCCCTGCCTCTGCATGTGATGCTCCTTTATCTATAGAAGGAAACTTGTTTTACGAGTGTCCCCTTCCCTTAAGCGTATGAAGGGTGTTTCACATTATCTTCCTCTGTGAGCCACCCTCCTCTGGGCTGCGGTCTGGGGAGCTGCCGTCAGAAGTAGCTACGGTGTGGTCCAGCAGGCTTCTACTGCATCCTTCTCGGGCAGTGTCCTGCCTTGTCCTGCTTTCAGGCTTGTTTGTAGCTCCTCCTGGGATTCCTTCCTACTGGGAAGGAACCTGTATTGGGTGTCTTTTTAAAATTCTAGTTATGACTTTTGGTAGAGACTTTACAAAGACTCTACGAGGTATAGGCCAACCTTTTAGACTTTTTCACCGTTCGCAAGTATTTCCTCTTCAGGTTAATATATCTTCTTCCAGGTAGCCAGAGGGGTGGAATAAGATGTGGCTGGCGTTCACCTTGCTGTATGTGGCACGTGCTCTGGAAGAAAATTTGAGCTGCCCCAGCTGCGCTCCTCATACCTAGTACTTACGTAGACCAAGTCTACACTGTAACCTTCTGTGACACAAAATTGCTGGCTGTAATTTCACTTTTTAAATTGATGCTGATGCTGGTACTGTTTGATTCTCCAAATAACAGCTGGAATTCAAGAGGAATTTGAGTTCTCTAAAATGAAATTTATTTTCTCTAAAACACAGCAGGCTCTCACAGGAATGAGGAACAGCAAAAAATAATTTTACTTGGAAAATTTTAGGGTACAAAGTGTAAATAATAGTGCAATACAGATAAGGCATAATTCTTTTACAAAATTAGTTCGGTGATTGTGGTCAGTGCAGGAGAAATGAAAGATGCATTTAAATTAAAAACTGAATCAACAGGTGTGGTGGTGTGAGAAATCCTACTGCAGCTTCAAAACTAATTTTCAAAGAAAGTTTCGTGGATCTGCAGATGAGAATTTCATCACGAACAAAAGGTCATTGCTACAACAACCCTGAACAGATGAAGGATTACTGTATACAGGAGAAATGAATCTATTGCTAATGCAGAATTCTGTAGAAAGCAGATGTGTTTGCTGGTTGCAGTGAAGCTGTCTCTCTTACCGCTCCCTGTGGGCAGCACGGATTGCTCTTTACTCTCCAGAAACTCTGCAGTTCCGAAGTTTATGTGGTGGGCTTCCACCTACAAGGGAAGTGAGTCTTGGCATATACTTTCGAGTTGTATTTGGTGAAGGTGCTGCTTAGTCAGGTGGATTAGGCAAGATTGCTGATGTTGACAGGTGAAAATTTAGGAATAAAGTGATTTTTTTTTTTTCAGTGGAGGGAAGAACTGAATACCTTTTCAGAGGATCAGTACAACTGTATTGTCTGCTGAGGTCCCAGAGCACTGTCTATGAGCTTAAAAATTTGGTGGCAAATGTTTTGGATACTGCTCACATTGGTTTCACTAATAACGGTGTGATGTAACTCTGTATGTATTTCACTGTGTTTTTGAAGTCACAAATAATTTTCTTTTTCTTAAACTTCAGGCAAAACAGAGCCAGCACTCTTACCAAGTTATTTGTTTGTTCTTTTCAGTGATGTTTTGGCACTGCCGATTTTCAAACAGGAAGATTCCAACCTTCCACAAGAAAATGAGACCAAACATCCACCCTTCCAGTACATTATGTGTGCTGCAACATCTCCAGCAGTAAAATTATACGATGAAACTCTTACGTACTTGAATCAAGGTTGGTACGCGTATGTAGCAAGGAACGCAGCTTGCGGTGCACGTCTAAAGCTGGGGTTGTGTTTCACGCTTTGATCCATGTGGGGCCATCCAGAATAAATGCATGTCAAATATGAGGTTGGATACCTTACTTGTAGTCTTGTTTTGTTCAACTTACAGGCCCATAGCGGTAGTCTGTCATTACTTCCCCTGTGGAGTCTGTTGGTTGGTTGGTTTGGGGTTTTTTTCCCCTGCTTTTTTTCTGCTCTGCGTTACCCCTCTCCACCCCCCACCTCCCCTGATAAAATCAAACGGACAGAGCTTTTAGGAGCCAAACTTTGGGTAGTAATAGCTTAAAATGCAAGACAATTTTTGCATTCCCATTTAAACCTCATGGATAATAGCAAATTAATTGGATGATATTTGCATAAGGTACACACAAACACCCCCAAAAATTCTTAATAGAAGTTAAAATGTCAATCCCTAAACGAAAAGTGTCGCCCAACAGAGGCCACTGCAGCAGCTCTCAAATGAGCTACATGCCTGCTGGGAACAGTATTGTGCTTGAAACATGAACACAAGTGCAGCTGCCTCTGGAGTTTGTGTGTATCTCACTGTTATCTGCCTGCATTTACCAGAAATGAACTAGATAAGTATTTCAGGTGAGTCTTCCTGGGTTTTCCTCGCAGCCTGTGGTTGATTCGCATGAAAACAGAGTTTTCCTTTTACAGAGGACACTGTCTGCTGAGTAAAATAATGTAACTGAAGTTATTGCCATGGGATAAAAGCTCCCTAGCCTCTGGAAATTACATTGGTGTCTTAAGCTTAGTCGGTGTTCTGAACTCAGGGAAAGCCATGCATCACTTCTTTGGGACCATATCAGTGGCTCTTTAAACTCCCAGCTCTGATGCTGCAGGATCGCCGTTCCTAGTTGTAGGTTTGCCTTTTCTTGGTGGACTTGGACCCGGCAGACAGCACTCTAATTAGAAGACAGTCCTGCAGCACCATTTGTGTGAAAAATACAAAGAGTTGTTAAAAATGACGTCCACCGTTTCTTTTCCATATCCTACCATGTTTGGGTACAATTAATCATCTTGGCTCGCGTGCTTCTCTGTGCAGCGTACTGCTTCAGTGTGCAGTCAGGAGGGGACGGGTTAAAACCTGTACTGGTGAATTTTCCCTGGACTCTGTGAGCTATTCAACTTTTTAATTGGTTTTCTAGGTTACAGAGTGTGTATGTTTCACATGTGTGTTTGCTTGACAGATGTCCTTTTTGCTCAAGTTGAAATGCTCCTAGTGCTGCGAACTTCGGGGGTGATGCTTTTCATACCTGGAAGTGTTTAAGCTCTGAGAGCAGATTGCTTCTAATTTGATAGGCACGTGGTAACAAGGTTTCGTTTTCAGCTTTCCGTGGGAATAAAGTTACTAAGTGCTTCCTCTTGCAGCATCTGGTCGGTCTAAATACACCTTAAACATTACTTGGCTCTTCCAGTTAGGAGAACAGCAGAAGGTGATTTGTAGTTTCCATCAAAATGTGGTTCAGCCACTTGCTTAGTCAGGTTTACTGTTTGCCGCTTTCTGTACCTTGAGTGTTCTCTTCAGGAGAAAACAGTACAGTGGCAGCACTATGCTGGGCCACCAAAACGCTTTGCACTGTCTAAAAATCTTTCAGGCATTATATACTTTGAACTCTGTAGAAATACTCTTCAGTGCCAGGGTCCCGCCGCCCTGGCCAAACGTGAAGCTTTTGGGGGTCAGCTCAGTGTCCTGGGGAACCAGCCCAAGGGTGGCAGGCTGAACGAAGAAAGCCTTTGCTTGCTCCCCTCTGAGGAAGGCTTGCTGTTTGAGTGACATCTTTCCTTGAAAATACCTTTCAGTATAAAGATTTCTTGTGCAAAGAAGTTTCGCTGTTACTCCGTGTCCAGCTTTTCCTGATGTTGAAAAATGAAGGCATTGGTGTGTATATATCCTGTTTGTAAATAAATATGGAAAAAAAATGTAGCCAACTTGCCTTCTGTGTTAGTGCTTCAGACAGAAAGACAGTACCTTTGCTGCCTAGGTTAAGACTTCTTCCTACAGCATTTTCTATTATTAGCTGTTAGTACAAACCACACATATATATTTATATGTAAAAAAAATAATCTTATAGTTCTGAGATGACATCTTTCATACTGAAGCCAGTTTAAAATAGGGATCAGAATAGTTCTGGTCACTTGTGTTGTACCTTGCAACGCTGAGTTGTACTGATAATGTTTGCGTAATGACTTGGATTAAGTCCTCTAGAAAAAGAGTAATTTGAATCCTGGTGATGTCAGTTAGGTGGTTTCTAGCTCAGCCCCGTTATCAGGCAATGTCTTGCCTTAAACCATTTTCCAGAGGATTGCGAGTAGGGAGTACCATAGGAAGCTAATGTGCTTTTTAATTTCACCAGCAGTTGTCTTAGTTCACCGCACTGGGAAAGCGAGAAGCAACGGGAACACTTTCCCTGTCTGTTACGCTGCGGTGCCATTTCCTAAGGCAATACTTAAGCAAGCCCTGACTTTACCCTCTGTCAGTATTTTAACTGGAATCGCTAAGAGTGTTGTTCAGAGTTTAGGGAGCGTCTGGATGATGCTTTTAGTCATATGATTTAGCTTTAGGCAGTCCTGCGAGGAGCAGGGTGTTGGACTTGATCCTTACAAGTCCCTTCCAACCTGAGATATTCTGTGAGCTAATGGAATGTTTAAAGTGATTAGGTTTTCAGCTGAAACTGATCCTAGAAGTTGAAATCTGAGTGATGATGGTTGGTTGTTCAGGGTTTTGAAGGGTTCTTACCAAATAAATTCTGCTAAATAAGCCCACTGAGAAGGTGTATCAGAGTTGGGACAACGTTTTGAGTTGGCTGCTGTTCAGCTAGATGTCGATGAAGTAGCAAAAGTGGTATGGAAGAGAATTGCTTTTCATAGAATCATAGGATCTTTTGGGTTGGAAAAGACCTTTAAGATCACCAAGTCCAACCATAAACTTAGCCCTGCTAATACAGCCACTAAACCATGTCCTTAAGCACCTCATCCACTGTCTCTTAAATACCTCCACAGATGGCGACCCAACCAGCTCCCTGGGCAGCTCATTCCAGTGCCTGACAGTCCTTTCAGTGAATAAATTTTTTCCTAATACCCAATCTAAATCTCTCCTGGCACAACTTGAGGCCATTTCTTCTTTTCCCATCACCTGGGAGACCAACAGCCACCCTGCTGCAACCTCCTTTCAGGTAGTTGTAGGTAGTGATAAGGCCTCCCCCTGAGCCTCCTCCAGATTAACAACCTCAGTTCCCTCAGCTGCTTGGACTTATACTCTAGACCCTTCCACAGCTCCGTTCCCTTCTCTGGACATGGTCCAACATCTCAGTGTCCTTCTTGTAGTGAGGGGCCTAAAACTGAACACAGGATTTGAGCTGGGGCCTCACCAGTGCTCGGTACAGGAGTACAGTCACTGCCCTACTCCTGCTGACCACGGTATTCCTGATGCAGGCCAGGATGCTGTTGGCCTTCTTGGCCACCTGGGCACACAGCTGGCTCATAGTCAGCCATCTGTTGACTGACACCCCCAGGTCCTTTTCTGCCGGGCAGCTTTCCAGTCACTTGTCCCCAAGCCTGTAGTGTTACCTGCAGCATTGCAGGAGGTTGTTGTGACCCAGGTGCTGGGTCCTGCACTTGGCCTTGTTGAACCTCACACAGGTGGCCTCAGTCCATCCATCCAGCCTGTCCAGATCCCTCTGCAAACCCTTCCTGTCCTCAACATTCCTGCCCAAGTTGGTGTTATCAGCCCTCACTGAGGGTGTGCTTGGTCCTCTCACCCAAATCATTGATAAAGATATTCAAGATAACCAGCCCCAACACTGAGCCCCGGGGAACACCACTTGTGACCAGCGGCCAACTGGATTTAACCCCATTCAGCACAACTCTTTGGACCCAGCCGTCCAGCCAGTTTTTTAACCTGGCAGAGAGTGTGTCTGTCAGACCTGTGGGCAGCCAGTTTCTCCAGGAGAATGCTGTGGAAAATGGTGTCAAAGGCTTTACTAAGGTCAGGGTAGTCAACATCCACAGCCTTGCCCTTGTCCACTAAGCGGGTTACCTTGTTATGGGCCTGATCTCCTGGGTGTCCTGTGTGTCCTGCCCGATGGCACTCCAGGTGATGTGCTCCCTAACCTTCCCTGCCACGGAGGTCAGACTGACAGGCCTGGCTGCCAGGGCTGTGAGATGGTGGATCCTGAGAGGAGGAAGCAGGACAGAAAGCAGTGTCACATCACTGGACTTCAGGAGAACAGACTGGCCTCTTCAGTGATACTCTTGGTAGAGTCCCATGGAATAAGGCCCTGGAAGGAAGAGGGGCCCAAGAAAGCTGGGTAATATTCAGCAGGGAGGGTTAGATTGGATATCAGGAAGAAGTTCTTCATGCAGAGGGTGGTGAGGCACTGGCACAGGTTGCCCAGAGAAGCTGTGGATGCCCCATCCCTGGAAGTGTTCAAGGCCAGGCTGGATGAGGCTTGGAGCAACCTGGTCTAGTGGAAGGTGTCCCTGCCCCTGGCAGGGGGGTTGGAACTGGATGAGCTTTTAAGGTCCCTTCCAACCCAAACCATTCTGTGATAATATGATGTTCAAGGATCAACCTCCTCCCACCTCAGGTGCAGTGGATCCAAATGGGCAGGAAGTCAGGCTAAAGTGGCAGGAGGCCTGGATGTATGAGCAAGCAGCTCCTGGCAAAACACAAAAAGTAGGCGTATGGAAGGTAGAAGCAGGGACAGGTAACCTGGGAGGAATACAGAGTCGGTGTCCAGGCATGCAGAGATGCAGTCAGGAAAAGCAGCCTGGCTGGAATTGAATCTGGTGAGGAACGTCAAAGATAAAAAGATGGGCCCTAGAGGTCAGGGGGAAAGTCTGGAACAAGGAGTGAGAAGCCTTGGTGGCAGAGGAGCAGGTCAGGGAACGTTTAAGCGAAGAGGCTGTACGTAAATCCATGGGCCCTGATGGGATGCATCCGTGAGTCCCGAGGTTACTCTGGGTCGTCCTTGAACTGATGGTCATGGTAACCAGGAGAGGTGCCTGAGGCCTGGAGGGAAGCAAACGTTGGTCTCATCTTCAAAATGAGGACCCAGGGAGGTGCAGGCTGGTCAGCCTCACCTCCATCCCTGGAAACGTGATGGAGAAAATAATCCTGGGAACCATTTCCAGGCTTATGAAGGACAAGAAGGCCATCACGGGTAGTCAGCATGGATTCACCAAGGGGAAGTCGTGTTTGACTGACTTGGTATGCTTCTTACAAGAAGACTTTTTACAAGGGCCTGTAGTGACAGGACAAGGGGTAATGGGTACAAATTGAAATCAGGGAGGTTTAGATTAGATATCAGGCAGAAATTCTTCCCGGAGAGGGTGGTGAGGCACTGG